>NW_009201772.1:12729-17656 GCF_000690835.1 Fulmarus glacialis | reverse complement strand
AGGACATGCACCACAGGGATATCCAATCATGGGCTTCACAGACAGACTCTTGGAATACTTTTTATTTTAAATAGCCTTAAAAATTAAGCAAAAGAAATCAAAATGCCTTTTATGAATTTGTAAATCTTATTTCACTATTCTATACAAGCTCCAGAGGAATAAGAAAGCTTTTTCCTTTCTACTTGGACCCTCACCCCTCCTTTCCAGCAGGCTAGATAAACCTTCAATACAATCTGAATCTTTGAGATTAAAAGGCTGATTTATCATTTTCTAAGAAGAATCATGCTGTCATAGGTGGACAGTGGGCTGATTTGGAGTACCTGTCAACCACAAAGGAAATCCTCAGAAACTAATAAAGTAACTGGGGAAACTGCAAGCCTATTTACAAATTCCTTAACATTTTGTCTATACTCTAACACAACAACGATTTTTGACCCTAGTAGCTTTACCCAGCGCAGGCAAACAAGCTTTGAATTATTGCTCTGCTGCAACGTAACAATTCCATTGCTCTGACCCTTGGTGTCTTGCAAAATACAGTAGAACAATAATTGTCAATCCTTCCTATACAATGTGTTATATTTGACAGAGGTCAGTATTAGCTACAAGACCTTTGGCTAGTGCTCAAAGAGGTAATATCTCTTCTCTAGTTCAGCTGATAAAATGTTAAATAGAATCAATGTTGGCTATGCTTTTGCGGAGATGGAGATAAAAACAGTTTTTACACTATAACATGTTTTTTAATAGACAGAAAATAGATTACAGTATTACTCAAAGTGCTTTGGTAAATATACTATTTAAATGTCAAAAGTTTTAATTTTTCTAAAGAGAAATGGTGTAATTCTTCCTTCCAATTTGCAGTGTGATTAATTTAACAAGGCTTTGCCACATGCAGAAAACAGAGGATTTTGTTACAGATCTTACATGAGTAATACATGAAGGAAAAAGACTGACTCATAGACATTTTGTGTCAGCATGTGATTTGTATAAAGCGAGTACATAATCTGACATGGAAATAAAATGCATCAGCATGGTCAATGCTCCTCTTTGGCACTATGGAGGAGCTAGTGGCAAGGTCAGCAGCTGCAGCTTCTAAGATCCTCACGTTGTAAGCAGCTGGTATTAACATTTAGCTTCGGTCCCAGAGCATGAGTCTTCTGTCTGCCATCCCTGAACATTTTGATTGAAAAAGTATAAGTGAAAGAGACACATATGGCATGAGGCAGTATCTAAGGGGGAAATCAGACTTTTAGACCAGAAAGAAGAACTGGCATATGAGAGGAAAGCACATATTTTTGTAATTCAATTTAATAAAATCATTCTTTTTGGTATATTTCTAGGTTGTGCACATAAAAATGTATGATGTTGAAATAAACAGCAACAAAAAAGACTCCTTGTGATTACTTTAAGTGTACAAAACAAATCGTGAACCATACAAATCTTTGCTTCCCACTTCTGCTGCCTGTTGCTGAATATACTATTTTGAGTATGCTGTCAGCTCAGGTTCATGAAGATCGGGGCAAAGAAAAGCCATTTTTCAGTCAAGAAGCTGTCTGTGAGAAAAGAGCTATTTCACAAGACAATAATTTGACACTGAGCTTGAGCATCCATCATGATCTTCATGAAAAAGGTAAAACTGGGATGTGCTTGAATCCCAGAAATCCAAACCTTTGAAAGATTTTCCTGCACAGCATTTGGGAATTTCCTCTGTGCTGGGACACTGAAGGTCCTGAGCAGCTCATCGTTACACAGCAAAGACGTGCACATCTTCAGGGCAGCAAGGATAAGAACAAGGAGAACAAGGTGGAAAACAATTGCTTGGAAGACCTTTCAGGATTTGAGAAGTATTTGTATTATGCTTATTCACACAAAAAATACACTTCAGTTGGCAAGCTGCCTCACTGGTTGCATTGTGGATATTGGTGGAATAAAGTACTATTTGTGCTGAGCCTGTGTAGCAGGATTTAGGCATCGCTTCAGCTCAGTTTGCTTCTCCTATCTTACCCCATCCCTGTCCCTGTCTGTGTCCTTACCCCCATCCCCATCCCCGTCCCTGTCCCTGCTTCCTTCGTCTTCACTTTCTCTAAACCCGCCAGTGACCGAGGCTCTGTCTTTGCTGATACAAAAGTCTGGTTCTATAGCAAGATAACAAAGGAGATAATTATCTAACTGCAAAATGTGATGGAGACAAAAGGCCCTTGCAACGTTTACTGAAAAATACTTGCTGGAGTTCAGCTGTCTGCGTCCTTCACTCCCCCATCTCCTCCCCTTGCGCAAAGGTTGAGCTCACCTGGTTTTTACTTTGCAACAAACCTCCCATGCCTTCAGTATGCTGTCAGTGATGTGTTTAGTTTTTAAGATGGGACAGTTAAAACACTTTAATTATGAGGTTCCCCATCCCCAGTCTTGGTCAGTTGGTCCCTGACTGTGAATTTTGAAAGAGAAATGTGAAACATATTAGCAGACAGTGAATTTTGAATGGTAGGTATTTGCCTCAGAAATTAAATGCTGACCTACAACTCATGGGATAGAAGAGCAGTATTACACTGGCTGGCCTCCCTGTCTGGAGGAAAGGATTCGTGTTGCAGAGAGTCATGCTTCAAATAGGAACAATCACCAGTAAACCTCTCACAAACAAGTTGGGGTGCAAATGTAGTTATGCCTAAGGAATCCAATTTCATTTGATAAACAAGAGGAGAAGAAAGGTATCCTTCAGCAAAGGCACATTAGAAGCAGCCAGGAACAGTAAGTAAGGGAGAAACCAGCCAGACAGCCAAGCAAGGGGAAAACTAGCTGAAAATTTTCTGAACGTCCCTGAAAAGAAAAAAGAAAAGAAAGCCAGCCCCTTGAATGTTGGCTAAATATGTTGTGTGGAAAGAGGTAACAACGAGCACGAACATTTATTTTCGGACAGTATGGGACAGAGGTTTATGAAGCAAAGCAATCTGTAACCAGTCCTTTTTTTCTCCTTCCTACATTTCCGAAAGATTAGCCCAATGCCAAACCAGCTATCTATCCTCCTGCCTCTAAAACAGGCAGCTGGCAATTACAGCGCTGCAAAGGTGCTGGGTTCCCTTTATGGCTGTATCTGAAAGAAACAAAATACCCACTTTCATCTTTGCATCTGAGTGCATTTGTACTACACACGTACTTGGGATTCTTCTACAAAGACAGGAAGGTAAGGTCTGTTTTTTCATCATACATTTAAAAGTGAACTCTCACTGTGGGCACAGGGCTGTGTAAGCATGTGAGCAGCTTGGTCTTGGCTTCACACATTTATTTCTGAAGAACCCAAGTGCGCTGAGCAAATATACACATTTTTAGTACTAACGCTACTAGAGTGTGTACACTGGTGGTTGTACATGTATATTTGTGCACTTACCAACAGTGTTGCTGGGAGGTAGAGAGAAGAAACACTGAAGCAAAAAAAGGCTATTACCAGGAAAGGTAAAAATTTAGTGACATAATTTAGTAAACTGTATGAAGCGTGGCGTTCAGCGCTCAGGAGAACGCCCAGATATTCAGCTCCTTATCTAAAGCATGTCCAAACTATCTGCACTTCTTGAGTCTGCAAAGCTGAACTGGAAATTGGACAAGACAGGCTTTTCTGGTATTGCCCGTTTCTGGCTTAGACAGATAGGGGATGATAGCATCTTTCTTTACACACTTTTGCAGTGCAGTTAGCTGTCCAGGGCTAACCAGGAAGCACAGTGATGTGCAGGAGAGATAATGAAGCCCAGGATTAGCTTCGGCAGGCCCCTGATTTTGTTCCCAATGGAGATCCAGTCCCGTGTGCCCCTTTGTGTGAGGAGTGCAGCCAGTCTGCGCTCCCGAAATGTCTCCGTCCCACCCAGTGGTGAGGCTTTGCGGACGGCTGCATGGTCTTTCTCAGTTCTGCCTCTGCAGAAGATGGGCAACCCACAGATTTGTTTCCTCGATGACTTCTCCTACATAACCAAGGTGACAATGGAAAAATAAAAGCAGTGGATTCCACATATACCAAATCCACCGTCACTTGTAGGCTTGATTTCTGGAGTACCTTCCTGTGTCAGAAAATGTGGGCACCTGCCAAAACTGAGGTTTTGTGGCATTTTGCTTAATATTGGAGGGTGCAAACTCTGCTGTGGACTCCTCAGAGCTTGGGAAGTACATCCACCCTGATTTAGCTGAAAGCTGTCTGGCCTAAAGAAACCAGAATATAAAAGGCAGGGTTTGTTCACTGTATTGAAAAGAAAAAAAAAAAAAACAAACCTCAAGAGCTTGAATTTGTTTGCCTTGAATTCATTTTCATTTGTACGTAGATGCATTTGCAAGAACCAAATTGGTTCTTTATAATAGTGAAAGCAAGCAGCCACATTAAATGATTGAAAACAAGGTTACAGAATAAATACTGATCTACGTTTACAGTGCATTAGTAAAGGAATTGAGCAAGTGTTTTGTTTAGTGTAGGTTTTACTTTAACTAGAAAAATGGACATTCCAGGGCTAAGGTGAAGAAAACCACAAATAAAATTGCCTGGTATTATGAAGAGGGGGGAAGGGATGTATGGAGTGACCATAAATATCAGAAAGTATCGATCAGTGATGGTGAAATATCTGTGAACTCTGCAGAGCACTTTGAGTTACCTCCTTGTCTTTGATTAGGTTCAAATGTTAAACTTAATCTGTAAACCTTTAAATGGGAATCAGACTCAAGAGTCTTGAAGACCTGAGGTTTCAGAAAACAACCACTGAGTTTGATCCAAATGTCAGAACAAAATTGCAGAGAAGGACTTCATATCGCCAGACTTGGAAATGAAATTAAAAATCAATGAACACTTTTTAGCCATTCTTTCTCCCTTTGAATATTAATGAGTGGGTAAGAGGAATAGTAGCATCTGGAGAACTTGCTGTATTAAAACTGTATGTAGACAAAAGCTTCTTCTGTTCCA
>NW_009201772.1:5203-12714 GCF_000690835.1 Fulmarus glacialis | reverse complement strand
ATATATTATAAATATTTATTTAAACCTAAAAATAATAAAATTAGAGGGTTTTGTGCTTTCTACATATGATCTTTTGCTTTCTGAAAGAAAAGGCTTTAGGCTGCTGTGTTTTGTGGGGGGAAAGCATGTTTTTTAAAAAACAAAACAGAGAGGTTTCACCCTAATTTTTACTGGACCAGCTCAGATATTCAGCATGGTTTCAAGGACAGCCTTGTTTTAATGACAGCCTTCCGAATTCTTTAGTAAATGGAGTTTTCACTGGTTTCTTGGTCCACTTGGGAGGTGGGCACTGACACTCCGGATCAGCTGCTGGCAGCGAGGGCTGCATTGTAATGCAGAACAAATGAGGGTTGGATACATGCCCTCATCGCATTCAGCCGCCACTGCTGCCACTTACAATTACAAAGGACAAGAGCAGGAGACACTTCAGCAGCGGGGAAGCATGACCTGCGAGCCGCAGCTCATTTTGCACTGCACTTATTCAATACAGCACTGCCCTATAATTTCCTATAGCATTGTTATCTGTTAGCCGTTTACACAGTCACACCTTCATTATGTCCCTGGTTGCCAGCGCCGGCTGCTTGTCACATCTATTGATTGCACTCAGGCTGCAATTTGCATGGATCACTCGTGACTGTCCTCAGACAGACTGATACCCCTTGCAGGGGCTGAGACCCCTTGCAGGGACTGATACCCTCGCCGGGGACTGAAAGCTCTTATAGGACTGATATCCCCGCCGGGGACTGAAACCTCTTACAGGACTGATACCCCTGCCAGGGACTCATACCCCCTATATGGACTCATACCCTTTATAGGGACTGATGCACCTTATAGAGACAGTTAGTCCTGTCAAGGCCTGATAGCCCTGCTGAAGGCTGATACCCCTTGTAGGGACTGATAACTCTTTTGGGCAGTGGTGTCCCTTATAGGCACTGATGCCCTTATAGGGATTGATACCCCTTGAGGGACTGCTCCCCCTGCCAGGGACTCTGCCAGGACTCATACACCTGCCGGGGAAGGATGTCCCTTTTGAGGGGGCAGCAATCAGCAGGACCCCAGTGAGGGCTCTGGGTGGCTCCCCCAGCAGCTGGCAGCCTCAGGCAAGGATCCTGACACCCCCATGAGAAACCCCATACAGGAGGGTCTCAGGGAGACTGTCCTTGCCCTGGAGCAAGCACAGTACTTGGTAAACTCAAGTCACTATGATTGCCTCGTAGACAGTCACAAGGAACTCCATACCCAAATCCCTCTGTTGGTTATTTGGCATTAATCTCTACAATTATTGGGTGGGTGTTTTAGTGCAGAGGCTTGAGGAAAGACTGAGACACAGGGAAGAAGAAGGGGAAATTGTATTAGATGAATGTCAGTGTTGTCTGTGTTGCACTAGTTTTTCTATTTCCCTGCCGTAATGAAAGAGACTATCAAAGGGCACATGTAAGTCTGTGAATTTGAGGGTGTCTCCCGCAAATGCAGGCTGGTCTGTCAGCAATCACTGCTGGCACATGCAAGGAAGAAAACATCCCACAGCTGGGGGGTAGTATGTCCTGAACTTGGGATGCTGTGCTCTGAACCTGTGTGTGTATACTTGCGAACCTGACTGAGATGCGGGTATTTTGCTGGAACCAAATTGATGCGACACTTAATTCCATTCGTGTTTAAGTCAGTAGTACAGGTCTGTTGTCTTTGGCTGGAAGCAGGACTGGATCTGATATCAGAATGAGCTGAAGATCTCTGTCTAAAAACTGTTTAAGTGGGTGCACAAGCAGAGGACAACAAGGTGATCAGATGGGGCTGAGAGAAGCACTAATTGCCGTGTTCCAGGAGGAATATAAATAGCCTCTTGAAAGGTTTGGTGATTCATTTGCCCTTTCTCTCCTGTACCTTTGTGTTTCAGGGAGAGGTTTTGTGAGATTTTGGCTGCAGAAGGAAAGAATCCAAGCTATCTGAACCAACGATGGTAGCTCAGCTGGATAACAAAATCCTCACATTACTGCAGAGCAGGCAACTACGCAAACCTTTTCAAATCCTCTCCACAAGTAAAGTGCAGATGAAAGCAGGCAGCAAAATGTTTCTGAAATTATCTGTGATGGAGTAAAATCATGCATCATTTCATGAGGGATGCTGAATCAATGCTTATTACTAACAAGTAAGGTGTTTAAATCTTCCAATGGGTATGGGAAGAAAAGAAAGAGAAGAAAGTGTCTGAGATGAGCACAGTAAATTGTTACATGAGTTTAAAACAAATCCATCCTAATTATTATTTTTTAAAATTGTAACGCATATATTCCTGATCATTTTCTATCCCTTCCTTTCAGTTTATGACATTGGTTAACGTACTGATCCATTCACTTCATCTGTGTTTGGCCTTCTCTTTTTCTCTTGCGGTCACACACAGCATTTTAAAGAAATGACAAGAGTGCATATGAAAGCCACAGCTTGTAGAAAAACAATCTAATCCCAGTAAAATGTTGGTATTTAAGAATTTTGTCTTTGTCTTCAGGGGGAGGAAAGTCAGGTAGCCAAGCCTAAAAACAAGAATTAGCATAGCTACCCTTGAGAATTAATTCTGAAAAAAGCCAAGCATGCCTCAGTTTGGTGTTAATCGTTTCACAGTTTCAACATTAACTAATACATAACAATTCTCATTTCAGAAATTTTCAGTATCTACAGTAATGTAAAGTATTATAATTGTATCTATTATTGCATCAAAGCAGATGATATTAAACTATCAGCTTCCTACGTACAGCTGAGTCTGGAGTTGTTGTTTTGGTTGGATTTTTTTTGTGAAGTATTACACTTCTATTCCCAGTCAGAAGGTAATGAAAGTCAAAATACAGCCCGGACACTTATCTTTCACTGTTCCTGCAATACAGAACAACACCGTGTCGCTTTAAAAATTTACAGCTAAGGTCAAGTACAAAGGAATCAAATAAGCCCATGCAAGCAGTGGAGCACAGGGTTGGTGAGGAGAGGTCATCCACATGTCAGCGGTACCATTCTGAGACCCTACGCAGATAATATTGCACATGGTAACCTGAATTTTGATAGCCACTAATATTTATATTTTTAAAAGGAGTCTGAAAATAGCTAACTCAAAAGTAAGATACGATTGAAAAATGTGCTGTACTGTGTGTGGGCTTCTCAGACAACAGCAGAGCTCATCCTGATACAAATCAGGCCACAATTTCAATCTTTCTGCATGAGCAGAGTCACTCAGGCAGATGAAGAAAGAGAGAGGAAGAATCCTGCTAAAACTTCCTAAAGCCCTCACGGGCTCTGGGTCGGGTTATCAGCGTGAAACATGTTTTCTATCCAAATTGTCCTCTGAGCTCAAGGAAACTATACTCCCAGCCTTCTATCTCAGCATGATTAAGGAGGCATCCTGTACAATAAACACCACTCTAAATTATGATTTTTCAATATTTGTAGTTTTACCCAAAAGTTTTTATGTGGGTTGTTTAAATCCAAGAACAATGGTGAAGATAAAAGAGCAAGAAAGCTTTCTTGTGCTATTTCAGTATTTGCTGAAACTAATAATTCAGTGTCATATGTGATGATGTAGTGAGTCAGCAAACGTGAAATATCTCTAGGGAGCTCTTTGTTCTGCTATTTTTTTCCCACCCAGTGCTTCTGGTTGTCAACAGAAAAGCACAAAATAAATTTTCAGATTCTAAATAAAGCATCTTACATATTATCCTAATACTTCTTGCTGGGAAAAAAAAAAAGTGAAAAGAATTAAGTCAAGCACTGATGTAGAATTTTCTTAACTGTTTTCCCCTTTGATAAAGATGTAACAGGAACCTTGAGTATTTGAAGAGGATGTTTATTAAACTGATTCTATAAATGGAAATGTATATTTTATAACCCAGGATTCAGGAGAATATTTTGTGTTTTACACTGATGTCATTTCAGCCTTCCTCTCCTTTTTCCCTCTTTCATTTTTCATACTAGATTTGGTTTCTAATAAAATCTAGGAAGAAACAAGCCACAGCCATCAAATTTTACCTATTTTTAAGACAAGGTCTACTTTTACCAATTTTGGCTAGTTTTAAGATTAAAAGAAATGCTGAGAAATCCCATGTTGCCCAAGATTCACTCAATATTCAATTCACTTGTGGAAAAAGAAAAAGGTGTTTCCAAAATAAACTTGGTGTTACTCTCTGGAGGCCTGTCTTTCTCCAGTTGTGTGCCAAGGAGCACAGGGTGCCAAGACTCTTCACTTAGGTCTTTACCTGACTTAAATGTCAAAATCAGATGGGATGAATCCAGACTTAGGTCGTCTGCCTTGTGATTAAACAACGGATTTAAAACTGTATTTCCATTCCCTACCACTGAGCTTGTCGGAGTTCACATCTGCCAATTTTATTCAGAAACTGTCCGGCAGTAAAGAGAAGTTCATTATTTTAAAATAAATCATGTCAGTTTGGCAAAGGTTTTATTTGATACAGCACTTGTGTTTTAAGGATTCAGTGGCTGCCTGTCATTGTCATCCTGATGTAAAACTGATCTTTACTGGTATAACACATAGAAAGTAATGCCTGAATGTAGACTCGGTGAGAAAAACTAAGGGAAGAAGGTTTTGGACAGAGGGCAGAGGCAAAAACCTCAAACTGAAGGACTCCATAGTTATTACTAATTAACACAGTAACTGGCAGAGCCACTGTGTTGCTAGGGAATTGTTATGAAGTACAATGAGTTTATCTATTTCTTATATGAAGGGAGGGTTCAGGATTCACCACTGAGATGGTCATGTTGGGCTTCAACAGATTTATCTGGGGTCTTAAAATAACATCTTCGACTTCCATCTGTATGTTGACTTTGGACAGAGATTTTGATCTGCTGAATCATCCAGAGATACCAGGTTGTTCTTTGGGGCTTCTGGAGTAAGGGAGGACACACAGACTAATTACTGTTGTCTCTGTGTCTCTTGATGCCTCCGCTGCTCTTGATGGATGTTTTGGATCTGTCATCTGTCTTTGATGCTGCTTGAGTTTCCCTGACTTTTCTGTGGACCCTAAGTGGGGTAAACGTCACTCTCCTTGAGTGGCTCGGTTGTTGTAAAAGGCCTACATCCAAGCACCTCTAAGTATCTCTCTTTTCCACAGACAGATGCTTCAGCACCTCCACTTTCCTGATGCCTATCTGAGATGAAGATTTGGATGAGGGAAAATCAGTTGTAGTACAGGAGAAAAAAAATTAAGGGGAAATTGGTGTGGGAGGTAGAGGATAAACCTGTAATAGTATTGACTGCATTGGATTATACCTTCCCTTTACTCCAGATAATTCAAGAAGTTTATTTTTTGATTCAGGAACTGCTACTGTTTTCTCAGTGGTGCTGGTGGATATTTATTTATGTCTGTGATTGCAGTCATATCTCCTTGACATTTCCTTATTCACATTACAATATCATGTAGACATCTCAAGCAAGAGTTGGGGTCCATATTTGTAGGACTTGTACCTAGACACAAGCAAAAGACAGCATTTACCTCAATAGTTTACCACAAACCAGTGAAACAAAAATTACAGGGAGCAATAGGGCTTGCTGTCATTTTGTAGATATTTAGGTGACTTGCCTAAGGTCATGCCTTTCAATGTCAGTTAAGGCCTGACTTCAGACCGAGGATGGTCAAACCCTGCTCTAATTCCATGATGATATTCTAGTACAGTAGGGACATCTACAAGAGGAGTCTTCAGCTAAGTGATGCCCATCTACATTTAGCAACGTCATAATTTAGAACCTTCCTAGCGTGAAACCGAAAGGGACCCACCAGCTGCTGAGTGTGGCAATCAAGAGAAACACTACCCAGAACTTCAAGATAGATTTAAACTGTTCTGTATCAATTATCTGTCATATGGGAAATAAAATGCACAAAATTGTTTAACAGTACTAGGTAGCCTTTATGTTATTTGTTTTTCTCTATTGGCAATATGTATCCTCTCTGTTTCTGACTTCTGACTGGCCATGCTGTGCAACATAGACAACCTTCCCCAGGCAAATCATTGTATCAGATGGTTTATTATAAGAATGTACAGGGAAAAATAATTTTTATTTTATGATCTTTGTTATAGAGTTTATAGGTTAGTTCATTCAAAAAATATAGATTATTTATTTTCTGAACGGCCTCATCCTGACTGTCTGTTGTAGGGTGCTCAGTATAGGCTGTAGGATCTTACATATCTTAGAAAGTTGTGGTTGACTCTTACTGCTGGCCAAGTGTTGGAAAGCATGTGTAAATACAGAGGTGCTCCTTTATTTTCATGCATTTTTCTGCATTTACATCCCGAAGTGTTGCTTTTGGCTTTGCAGTGATTATATATCACCTAAATCAGAATGCCTTTTGAAAAATATGTTTAAAAATAAGGTGACAGAAAATAGCAATGAAACACCTTTTGTAAAGTAATAGGATATCACTGAAACCTGATGAATCTCCTAGGGAATCTAACCAGAGGTTAATGCAATTTAATACACTTCTTTTATATTGACTATTATTTTACCTCTGCCTCAGCCACTGTCACTAACAAGCTCAGTGGCTGGTGCTGGAGGTCTAAAGGAAAAGGCTGTAATACTAAACATATACTTGTCTGCAAACGTAAACTTTAGCCAAATTATATTTCTATAATAACTTCTTTAAACTCTAACACATTGCATTACTGAAATAATTCCACACAATAACTATGCTGTAGTATTTTTCAGTACTGTCTTATTTCTCTATAATGCAGTTACTGCTTGATTACTCTATAAAACATTTTTAGAGTCCCCGAGAAGTTAGTTAAGGTTTCTCATGACATAGGTTAGCAGCTTTCATTTTAGAAGATGGTAAAGTCTTTCATCAAAAACTTTGCAAATATTTGTAAACCACATGGCTGCTAGGAGGAGAATTTATTCATCATTTAATTTTTGGAAGATTTCCAAACTGAAAAGATTAGGGCGAAAAGTATATTGTATGCTAGCAGCCCCTGGTCATTTTAGATTTCCTTAATCCCCTGTGGTAAGTATTTGCATCTGTATTTTACTGAAGAAAAAGCTGTCAGCACAGAGAAATGAAGGTCTTCGTTTTTAAGCCTGGTCACTGTTTTGGACAATTCTCTTCTCAGGTGCCAGGTTTCTTAGCCTGAGGCAACTGTGTGCTGAGGGTGATGCTGTGGTTCCTTCCCTTGGGAATTCCTTGCAGCCATCCACCCAAAGAGGTGGGCTGAGGACCCTCTGGTGACGCTGTACCCCTGCCCCACCGAGGGCTGATCAGGTGCCCCTCTCCTCTGCCCATGGGTGCTGCCGGAGCCAGGCAGCGCTGGTCTGTGCCGCTGCCCTCGGTTGGTGCCGGGATGTGCACTGGGCAAACAGGGCTGCAGCTCCTTGCTCTGAACAGCCACACTGCAGCACAGGGAACTTTCCTCCGGCAGATTCATTGTTTCAAATGGTTTATTCAAAGGATGTAGAGGGACAAAAATGACTTTTCAGTATTTCAATATCAGTGAAAGAATATTTAATAATTAAATAATACTAATTAGCT
>NW_009201772.1:334-5184 GCF_000690835.1 Fulmarus glacialis | reverse complement strand
AAGAGTGTGTTTGATTACCTTTCCGCATATTGGGATACTGGGGCACAGAAAGAAAGCTGGTCAGTGTAGGCCTTACAGAAGGTCTGTGAACAAGTTAATCCCCTATGAACAAACCAACTATGACCAGTCTAGGCCAGGACTGAAACATCTGAAGGCAGAATGAGGTTTCAGGCATCCCTGCTTTGGGGGCAGTTTCATTCCACGTTTTGGTTTAGTTTATTACAAACCCAGGAAACACTACTAAAATCAAAACTCTTTTTGGTGATGAGCCTCATCTCTACTCCCCTCAAGAGTCAGAGCTGCTGAGTTATGTTTTAATATGCCCATACAAACATCTTTCAGAAAGTTTTGTTTCATCCCCAGCGACTGCCGCTGGTTTGTGTGGCATATGCAGACTTACTAATTACAATGATTTGCAGTCTTTGGCATCTAGGTATTTTCCCCCTTAAAGAGACTATGTCTGAGCAGCTTTGAAATGTTTACCTCATGCTCATCAGGGAGTTGGACGTTGCTTACTGCTGGCATGTTGCACAATGACCCCCCATCAGAGTAGATGTGGGGCCTGGAAGAAATGAGGGGAAGAGGGGGAGCTTCTCCTGTGGGAGATGAAACTTGGCTGCTGTGGCTTTCCCATAGCAGAAAGAGTACCGTATCCCAAATTCCTTTGGTTCTCTTGCAGTTTAATGAAGGGGCAAAATCCTTTTAGCATTGCCTTAACCTCCTGCTATCCAACACCACAGTGTTAGCCAACCTGGGCTACTTCATGCACAAGAATATGCAAAGCAGACAGGAGGACCTGCATGCATTAAGGCATTTTTCTGGCAAACTTGCTACACTGAATGTGGATCCATATCCTCATTGCTTCATCACCACCCTGTGATGTTTGGCCCCAAAGCTAAAGTGGCTTTTGCTGCAAATAGCCACACTGACAGCTCCTTGTAAGTAGGGCAAGAGTGGATTAGTGCAGGCATTTTGCGGCAGAAGGCTCTGGAGTCTCACCTGCACAGCCACATGACTGCATTCATGTCCTGCTTTAATGCCCTTGAGCATCTTTTACCTTCCAAATTCTAAGGGCCTTGGGTTTTTTTTTTCCACCTATTCAGGCAGCAGGGAGCAAAAGCAAGCAGCTGTGGCGTGGGGAGGATGGGAGAAAAATAGAGTGTGGCTACTACATCCCTTTCCCCTCTCAGGAGCCTATTGGGCATGTCTGCTCCCAAGCAGCAAATTACAAAGGGCTCTACCATGGCCTGCTGCTCCTGGTATCCAGAGCTCCTTAGGGAAGGGACAGCGCGCAGCTGGAAACTGGGGAATATGGCAGCCAGATGGCCTCTTCTTCAAGGGTTTGTGCATATTCTGGGAAATGCAGAGACTGGAGCTTGCTTCTCCCACTTGCTGTGGTGCTCAGCAGGATTCTTTTGCTCTGGGAGGAGCAGTCCCTGCAAGTGCTGCAACACTCTCGTGGAGCATCCCTGGTACATTTTAGATGCTCAACCTTATTTTACATATTTGCATTTCTGTAAGTTCAATGTAGCTTTTTTTGTTATTATTTTTCACCTGCAATTTTTGTAATATCATGTCATTGAAAATCAAGTTACTCCAAATTTCAAAAAACAGAGGGATAAAAAAAAAAATGGATTTCAGATTTATTCTATTTCATCTAAATATGTTTGTACAGAAAAAGTACTGGCCACCCATAATACTCAGGGGCTTAGTATTCAGATTTGGATAACTTTTCCAAAGATTCGTTCCTGAAGTTGCTTATCTGAAGTGCTTAGCTGAAATAAGGGTGGGCTGCTTTTTTTCTTCAGTCATTTTCATTTTTCTCCATTTCTGTTGATTACTAACTCTACACTATATTGCTTAGGCATGAAAATTTAAATGGTAGTGTATAATTAAGGTGTGCAACCTGGCATCCAGTTTCACACTCTCTTTCCCCATCATACTCTCATAGTCACCTTCAGTCTTCCAGTTAATAAACTATTTGCACTGCCCTTCAGATCTCCTCTTTTGAGAGAACCTGAGTGAAGTTAATTGTCACAAATCCTGCAAAGCTTGGACTCCTTGCTTGGGTACCTCCAGTGCTGACAGAGACCTGTCTATCTCACAAGAACAAGAATATAGGTTTTGATGTACTGTCTGGGATGAGCAGTTGCGATGGGTCGCGAGAGCAGTCACAGCTCCCCAGACAGCATAGGGAAGAGTCTTTCACATCAGGACTCACACCTTAAACCTTCCTACCTGTCTGATTCCCCTAGGCCTGAGTAGGTGGCTGTGCATTGGTGTGATGTGCATTTCTTCGCAGGCTGTAAGTCAAAGTGAGTGAAGTTACTGCTTTTAGAACAGCCTGAAATACTTCAGCTTGAAGGTAATAAACATAACAACCACCACAGCCAGGCCCATGGAGATGGGAAAAGTCCCAAGCAGCTTTACTCAACAAAAAGGAGCATGAAATGCCACTAACGATCATTACCGGGGCATTCAGGAACAGCCATAATTTCTGTGGGGTGGTAAGACTACTAAGTGCATTGGCCATTAGTAGACATAAGCATGTAACCGAAAGAGAGCTGGTGTTATTTTATAATTTAGCTTTTTTCCTGCCTCATTGATACTGGTTTTGTATTTCCTAGATTGAGTTTATGTCACTTTACCGTAGTGCTTGAAAACATGTACATGTTTGCCTGGGAGGAGAGACAGATCCAGTTGTGTGGGACATGTAACCTTGCATTTAAGTTAAAAAAGGGGATGTCACTGGGTGGAGAAGCTGACTCCTTCCATTGTGGAGAACAAGAGGAATAAACACAGCACATTTAAGGAATCCTATTGACTTAGCAGCTGTATAGTTTAAAAAATGACTGCCCTTCACCGTTCCTTGTGGCCAAGGGGAAACCTTCCACCAGCATGACTTAAGCTGTCTTCATGCCTTCACCAATCCTGAAACCAGCCAAGGAGGGAGCTATACTACCAGTATAGCTCAGCTGTTGCTAATGTTGGCTTGCTGATACTTTCTCATAACTGTGCCTAGAACTGAAAAGCAGTTCCTGAAATTGTTAGCACCGAATCATAGTTTCTGAGAATTGGTGCCTTTTCAGGTTGGCTTGGTAGCATGACTTCTCTAGGGATTTGCAATGCCAGTCTACCTTCTTAATACCTCAGATTCCAGTAATTTGGAGAGTAAAACAAAATGTTATCAGAAAGAAGGTCTTCAGAAACTTTAAAGAATGTGTTCAGCTTGAAGCCACTCCTAAAAATGAATGTATGCCCTGGGATCTCACTTTCTTTCTAATTGGATCTTGCTTCTCATTTAGATCCCTAATGGATAGAGCACAGATTGGTACTGAAGCATAGAAGACACTTTTCGAAACCTGGCTTCTAAATTGAGTGACTTAAATTCCAAACTGATCAGAAGTTTGATGTCCAGTTGAATGTGCAGTTGTGTTTTGCAGTAGTATTGCTACTTCACACGCAACTACAAGTTTTTGTCACATTAATAGATGAGGGTCAGCTGTGCTCAGGACAACAGAAACCAGAAGGAAAAGGGGAGAAAGGTTAAAGGCTGAAGGCTCAAGCTAAAACCAAAAAATAGCGATTGCCTCTCTGGTTTCCTGCAGACAGGTTTTTCTCCCTGAAATAGGCAGAAGCTTTTTAAAAAGATGTTTACTTAAGCTATGTAGCAGTTCAAAGGTTTGATTTTTTGGGTGATGTGTATGTCGTAAAAAACCCCAGCCAGTAACCTGTAAAAGCTCCACATGCAAAAACCAATTTCTATGCAGGGCTTCCTGAATTATATCTGACATCCAAGCCATGTGGGTTTAAATTCATAGGCTCTCTTACCTTAGCTGGTAAGGTGGGGGGGGCAGCTTCCCCCTGTGCTTTGTGCTGCGCCACATAGCTAAAATTGAGGGTACACAGGGCTTTCTTACCATACGCAACCTGCTCTGTGGAGGATGGGGCCCAAGAGGTGACATCATCTTGGCACGCCTGTGTCATTCGAATCCTGGTTTAATAAGTACTTTTACAGACTTTTATGGAAATATTTTTGTTTATTTAATTTGAAAATCTGTGTAATGTGTAGCTCTGCCTCCTCCAACAATGACAGAAGCCTAAAACAGCCAAACGCAGAGGGTTTCTAATAGCTGGGAGAGTCGCAGTGAAGTGCTTAGCAGCAGGAGCTGGGTAACCTACATTCCAACAAGAGGAAGTTTTAGATTAAAGGAGTTCTGATAAACAGGGTTTTACTGTGCTCCTCCAGCGGACTACAAATGCAGTAGGCACTAATGATGACATTAATTATTTAGCATAATTTTTTCTTTATATTCTTCCATTTTCCATTCATTGCCTAGGTTTCCAGATACATATTTTTAAGTTAGATAATAACTAAGGAGGGTAGAGCACAGAAGCAGTAGGTCCCTTGTAACTTAAAGCAGTATCTTATCTGTTGCATACCTTGGCTTTTTGTAATGAACGTGTACTGCTTTGTAGCCAAGCTTTTCAGAGGAATGCTGTTATCATTTTTCCTCTCTGTAAAAGCCCCTCTGCTCCCGACACTTTAATTGCACAGTTGCCTAAATGAGGCACTGCAGAGTGTTAATGTACGAGTCTGAGCGACAACACACTCCTCTTTTCACAGAGCTTTTGCCCTTGATCGTGAATTTAGCAGAGCACGTACCTTAAAAATAACTGGAGATTCAAGGGGAATCGCTACACTTAGCCTCTTGCATAAGATTTGCGAATACAGGCATCCTTCAACAGTAACTCATGCTTTCCCTGGGAATAATAAGCATTGCAATTAGTGAACTAGTTAATAAGTCTTTGGTTAGGGAGGACAGCAGCGGCATTTCTGTTTCTGGAAG
>NW_009201772.1:0-295 GCF_000690835.1 Fulmarus glacialis | reverse complement strand
AAAAGGAAAAAAAAAAAGAAAAGAAAAAAAAAAAAAAAAAGAAAAAGAAAAGGCTTGAGATCCTGCCTGCAGCCTCCTCTCTTGCAGGCTGCCCCTCCGGCTTCTCCCAGACGAGGCGGCAGGATGTTTTTATTCCCTCCGGGGCCATTCTCTCTCGCTTTCTGCCGGGAGCCGGGCACAGCCGGCAGCCCAGGGGGAGCGGAGTTTGGGGGCGAGGGCTGGCGGAGCTGATGTCAGAGCAGGGCGGCGGGAGCGATTGGGCTGCGGGAGACTTTGCAGCAGCAAATCCGCCCCC
>NW_009201771.1:0-15751 GCF_000690835.1 Fulmarus glacialis | reverse complement strand
TTAATATACTTGTAAAAACATTTTTCGTTTTTAGTTTACTGTAGCTAACTTTATAGAAAGAAAATTCAGAGGAGGTGGCAATACAGCCCAAAGCCGTAAGTTCAGATTCAGATCAAGACCTTCAGCGTTGATGAATATTTTGATGCAGCTCAACAGTAATCATCTCTAGTTAAAAACTGCCACTGCAGCTGTCATGAACTGTAGTTTCTGCTCCTTTTTGCTTGCCTAAGTTAACCTTGTTAATTAGGATATGCAGTATAAAAATGAATTAATTAAAAAATTAAATTAAATACATTTTATTACAATTTTTTATGTAGAACTATAATTTTCATTTGAGGAAATATTTGAACAGATTCCCAAATTAAAATAAATGCTACAGCATCTTTTTAATAGCCAAAACAGAAAGCACTTTTGCTATTCTAACTAAAGAGCAGCTGCACTTTCCAGTTCAAGATTGCTAGAATGACTATTATGCTGCAGGACATCATTTGGTATTTCTTTGACACAAATTCACAGGCCTACCTAGCAGATTTAAAAGTTCATCACTTTGAGAAAAACATAGCCACTCTCTGAAAATATCACAAGAATCACAGCACAAAGCTTTCCTCAGGATATATGTTCAGTATGGTTTTATTTGCAATTCTCATAATGCAGTTGAAGTCCTAGTCTGCAAGTATGAATTTTGACATTGCAAGTAAAAGACTTCCTTTAAAAAAATGGATCACAAACAAAATTATTTTCTTTGCTGTATTTTCTTTTGTATTCTTTACTTGATATGAATTACACTAAAAAACCCCAAAATATCACAGAAGAAATCAAACATCTGTCATACAGAATCAAAAAATCCCCTAAAAAGCAACCTACCTCCACCTTTTTATTTCTAAAAATAAATTTTGATGCACCTTTCTTTATGTGCACTATTCTTAAAAGCCATCTCCAGTTTCTGGTACTTCCGAGATTGCTATCTCTTTGAATAGTAACTAGTAAAAAGGAAAATGAGTGTGTATTTCAGGTATTTAAATACATAATTACCTGCCCATTTGGACTCTAGAGCACTGAAACTGGGGTTTATGTTCAACACCAGAAAGGCAGTGAGTATAAACACACAGTGCTACTCCATTTTGTGACATGGCCAGCCCATGGGTGATCTTGAGAAGGGTAACTGAATGAGACCCCTCCCCAGCACAGCAGCCTTTCTTTAAGAACACAGAATGGGAAGAAGGCAGTCCTTGTCCCAAAAGACAGAAACTCACATGGCATTTTCAGACAAGGTCATGTTTGCTAGCATAGCATTTTAGAAGTGCACAGCCACACAAGATTAAATGTTGATTTCTGTTTCTAGGAATTATTATTTCTGCCTTCACGTTCAAAGACGTGACTGTGTCATGAGTTTGGCTACATTTTCAAGATTTTTTTTGCAACCATGAGCACTAGAAATGTTTTCTAATTAAGTGCTGACAGTTTCATAGAATCATGTCTAACTGTGATGATACTAAAAAAACAGACTTAGTGAATGGTTTTGCTTGTCTCTTCTTCTTACGAAATAGCAATTGCAAATCAGACAGCTAATGCAATGTAATGTTAGTGACTTCACAGTAAGATCTCAAACAAGAATAGGAAAAAATATTTACATTTTCCAAGTCAGCTGCATATTCCCTAATTTACCACATAAAATTCAGTAAACTGGACTAAAGCAACCTCAGACTCATTAGCAATTCTTTTCTAGAACACATCAAAGAGGAAAGGAAATAATTATGCAGCACTAATCTTTGAACTGGGAAAGAAGGCGGCAATTTCAACCCTCAGGAAGAACACTGAGGCAAAGAAACAGATATTTGTAAGACCTAAAAAAACCCAAGGAGACATGCAAAGAGCCAACTGTATTTTGTGAAGAACAGGGAATGTGAAATCCATCTACTACCCCAGTAACACATGTTATCAAGCTGTATGAATAGAGAAGAGGCAACTACAGTTAGAAGACTTAATTTTTGTAAGACTTATTGATATTATTTTTCATTACATGCTCATGAGTAAGTTGAGAAAAGCACAGTCTAGATGAATCTATTGTAAATGGTTAATATCTGTATTCAGAGTAATAACTAAGTATTACTTCCCAACAAAAGGGCTTCTTCAGGTTTTATTTTAGGTACTTTACTATTCTTATTAATGAACCAAATAATAAAATACTGAGTGCATGCTTAATATTAGTGCCCTCAGGGTTGGAGGAAGTGCAAGTAAGCTGAAGAACAGAATAGAATTCAAAATTACTTGGTCTAACTTGAGATATGGTCTGAAAAATAGTAGAATACAATTCAGAGGAGACAGCTAAAAGGCACAGAAATCAGAAATTTTGAGGTTAAAGGAAAGGAAAAATTGTAAGGTAGAAAGGGCTGGTTTTATAATGTTCATAGGCAGAAAGAAAGC
This sequence comes from Fulmarus glacialis, assembly GCF_000690835.1. Lineage (NCBI taxonomy): Eukaryota > Metazoa > Chordata > Aves > Procellariiformes > Procellariidae > Fulmarus > Fulmarus glacialis. Next base: position 13,327 of record NW_009201771.1, on the reverse strand, counting down.
ATGAGAAACATCATCTTAGATACATGGATGGATAGAAAGACCTCACTTTGAGCAGCATGTCTAATTTTGTGTAATATGCTTCAAGAAAGTTGCATATGATATTAAGAGTCCAAAGCTGAGCAAGAAGGGAAGGTGAGAAATATAAAAATATGACCTACAAGAAAAGACTGAAAGAAGTTTAGAGGAGACTGAGTAGAGGCATGACAATAATTTTCACATCTAGAAAAGGCTTCTACAAAAAGTAAGAAATACCATCTTTTTTATTTCTGTTGTAGAAAGTGTAAACAGTAATGGGTTTAAGTTGCAGAAAGATTTAGGTTAAACTTTAGGGGGTAAAAAGCCTTAAGAAAGGTGAAGCAGTGGAGAGTATTGGCTTGAGTAGCTGTGTTGTTCAACACTTGAGGCCTTTAAAAATACATTAAGATAAACTTTATTCATTTGGACTACATCATTCTGCAAAGTAAATGTTTTTACAGTAAATGAGAAAAAATCAATATCAGTTCTATACAGGCTGTGAGCTTAAAGTATGCATTTTCCCTCATCTTTTATGTAGTACATATGATAGTTCTGAATTCCAAAGCTCAATTTTGCCAAGTTTATTCTGATAAAAAGGAGCAGGATGTACACACAAGATCATCAAATTATTTCCGGTCAGAAAGGTTTTACACTATGGAAAATGGTATAGTTTTCCATAGTCTCAGCATCACACTTAAAACAGCACCATGACATCTTCATCTATCCCTTATAACTAAAACATATACACATAAAAATACATCACACACAGATGTGATCATTTCACATCTTTCATCATTGCCATTCAAATCTGCTGGTAGTTTGCTGATAATATCTAAAAGATCCTGGATTTATAGTTTGCATATTGATACAGAAAGCTCATCTACAACAGGGATTGTAGAGAAAAGAAAGGTTGATAGACAAAAATCTGACTTCAGATACAGTAATATAAATCACTGAGCCTTGACAGCTCCCTCTCTTTCCCCCTTCCTTTTCAGATATGTAAATTAGAACAATAAAAGTGAAATTATACACATTATCTTAATCAAAGCCACTCCCTCCAAAATGTTTTTTGGAAGCCCTTAGAAACACCTTATTGTATCCCTGTGCTATGAACCACACTTTAGATCAAATTAGTATGGTCACAGAGTTGAAATAAGTAATTTTATTCCATAGATGATAATTTTTTCCTAATATAGTCAGGAAAAAAATCCTACATAAGTCAAAATAGCTTTAAGCATAGTTTATACTGTCCCACTGTACTGCTGTCTTTATTGTATAAACTGAAGCCTGTGCTGGGCATTAAAGAAGGTATTTCAAACTGCACAAGATGGAAAGAATGTTTGCTTGTGTATAGTTACAAAAGAGTAGAGTATGGTTTGAAAGATTTTCATCACTAAAAGAGGGCCCTTTTTATGCACTTATGTCTTGCAAAACTTTCCTTTCTGAATTAACTGTCTCCTTTCCTATACATTTCCTGTAGCAAACAAAAAGAGCTGCCAAACTTCATTCTCTGTTTTTGACATGATACCCAGCAGAGGCAGAGAAAAAGTCCAAAAATTACTCAGCTGCCAACTTGAAAATTGCAAGAGCTCTGACATTTCTGCACTCTGACGTTTTAGATAGAAAGGTTGAGAAATCTGACGTGGACAAATCTGATGAACTGAAAACTTTAGGATTGTTTTTTGTTTTACTAGCAAATTAAGGGATAGGTTAAAATTATTAAAAGGGTAAAACTTTCCCACATGTGGACTTTACATGTGAGCACAAAGAAACATAAATGAAAATACACAGAACACCATATCATTTTAAGCAACCAGTAGTTTTTCTGAAAGATACAATACCACCTGTTCGTTTTATTCCAGTTTCTGACAAGTGCATTAGACCCTGACAGATAATGTCAGGCTATGTGATAAAAGGCAATAGTGGGTGGGGGGAACCCAAATAATACCACCACAGGAGCCATCAGCCCATCAAAGGCCCATCAGCACAAGGCCAGAGGAGCGCAGGGTACAAAGGCAGGCAGGAACCCAAACTGTTAATTCAGTGGAAGGGACACCCTGTCCAGTCCTTCCCAGGGCTGTCCCAGGAGCTGTCCAGGTGTGACACCCATCCTGATGAGTCAACCCCGGAGCATCTTCTGGACCTTGGGTCATAGGGCACCATGTGTCCATGGTGCCAGCAACTAAAGTGAGCATTTTTCTGGGTGCCAGCTACTGTACAGTGATCAGGGGCCAAAGGGCTCATACGCCTGGTTGCCACTAAATGGAGAGACTGGGGTGAGCGAAACCAAGTGCCAGAGACCCGTGTGCCCATGGTGCAGCACCTGGAGCGGGTGTGGGTGTAAGCACTAGTGAATATCCAGCCAGACTAGCCAGGGAGTAGGTGAAGTGCCCTGGGAGCTGGGGTGGGGGTATGTATCTTGGGGTGAGACCACGAGAGGAGCTGGCTATCAGACGGACCAGCAGAGTCCCAGCTGGAGAGACCATAGAGTCTGGGGGTCTCTAAGGGCAAGACCTGCATGTGTGTGTGTTTCTATGTGGAGACCATGGGCAGGAAGCTTGGCTACTGAGGGACCGGGAGCATCCAGACCAGTGCTCTGTGTGTGCACGTGTGTGAGTACCCTGTGGTACAGTCTGTATCAGCAACTGTAGGGGTGCTGCAGTCTTGGGGCCTCCTATGTCCATGTGCCAGCATCTGGGGAGACTGGGATACAGGGGCAGCTACTGGGCAGACTGAGTGTCTGAGCCCAGCTCCTGGGGGAATCCACCTTGTACATATGTATATATATGTTCTCACCAGTGGACCTCCATCCTGCTCAGTCAGTGAGGGAAGCAGGATGAGGCTGTTGGTAGTGTCTTTGTTTGTCTGGGTGCTTCTCTGTGTCTGTCCGTGTTGAACTGTGTAGCCAGCTGTGTATATATGTGGTATATACATGTGTCTGTGTGTGTGTGCCTACTGGGAATACATGCTCAGCCTCACTACTGGTTAGACCTGGGGGTGTGGAGCAGCAGCAGCCTTGCCTCTCTTGGGCTGTTGGGTCCAGCCCAAATTTCCCCTAACAGATATTGCCATTTTATTTTCCATCTCTAACATACAATTTTGAAAATAAGCCAGTATGTATTTAAAAAAAAAAAAAGTGTTCTGCATATTCAAAGAGGAGAAAAACAAAACAAAAAATCAAAACCCGTTAATATTTCTGAACCCCAAGTCTAGTTTTCTCTCCAAAATATTTAGAGAAATACTGGTTCAAGCTTTGTGTCTCTGGTTCTCCTCAACTGTTTCCTCCCTTTGAAACAGACAAAGCTCACATCCCTTGTAGATCTGTGCTTTCATGCTGATTTTAATTCAATTTGTTTTGAACAAAACTTTAGTCCCAGTTTCAGTATCTATCCAGTAAATAAACATAGGAGGCTCCAAATCAAAAGTTTGAATGGGAGATACTAACGATTTTCCCCTTGCTCAAGCAGTAAGCATCCTGGATATGTTAAGCATCTAACTTTGGATGTGGTTCGGAGTATTTAATGTTGGATCAGAAAAGCGTGATTCCATGAGATGTTCTATTGGGCAGCAAAGTTGGCTAAAGTGGTTATGTCTCTAGATGTTCTCCTCCTTCTCCCAGGCTTTCAACAGGAGTATTGACGTGTCTGGGTTAAAATCAGGTAAGAACAGAAGAACAAGTAAAAATTAAGCTGTTCTTCATGCAGCAGGCAGCAGACTTGTGGAATTTTTTGCCACTGAATACTGTGGTTTTGAAAGAGCTTTCACGGGTTGCAGAATAGATCAGACAAGTACTTAGAGAAGAATTCCAGTGAGAGCTACCAAACCAGGTCAGGAAATCCCAAGAAGTTAAAATAGTCAGCGGCTGGAAGAGTACTTGGGGGAAATGTCTTCTGTACTGGCCCGGTTGTTCCTTGACACACAGGAGTGGCCCTAAGGAGACACTTTTTATTTACAGGGAGATGACACATGACTGAAGGGGTTAATTTCTGAGACCTCACTCAGCAAAGGTAGGTCAAAAACCTATGTCAAAATGTGTTATGCCATGGAAGTCTTCGGAAGACAGGAAAGATGAACTAGTATACTCTTGAATGAGAAAATGCAACTCAAAATTCTAAGAAGACAAATTTAGTTGCTATGAGTTACAAAAAGACATGTGCTCACATCAGATGGTTCATCCCATAGTTACAGAAAGCACACTTCATTTCTACAGGTTTATTCAGCTGAAACTCTTTTATCCTCCTGCTCTGGGCGGAAAATATCCCACAAAACAAGTTCTTCCTGTAACATCTTAGCTATTGTAGATAGCAAAGTAGCCATTTATGTAACTCATACCAAGTAAAAGACATTTTGTTGGCTGTAGACAGAATGTGACCAGGAAAGAATAAAATGTCTGCACATTTGCACCTAAACCAATGTTTCAGTGTGAGGGATTATTAGCAAATCTCTACCAAAATGATTGAAACATAACTTTCCATCAAAGTAAATATTAACTTGTGCACTTTTCCATTTTATTCAAGATAATTCTGAAGTGTTTTACACATGACTATGTAATGCTTTACACTCTATATATACACACACACATATATATATGTGTGTGTGTTTATTCAAGTCTGATCTGCCTCAGATCAGTGAATGCAAAATCACAAAAAGGGAGAACAGGTTCTGGATTAGATATTCCTGTCTGCAAACAAGAATTCTCTCCCCTACCTGCCTCCCTGCTCCTTCCTCCCAAAAAAAGGCTTTACCAGAGGTGATATGTTCCCCAAACTTCTAGTTTCCCAGTGAAAATAAACTTTAATTAAAAAATTCTCAACCATACATTTGTACCTACATCTAGAAAGGTGTACACATACAATATACCTCTTAATTTCTACAGGTAAAACATTGAGATGAAAGCCATGAAATACTGTTACAGAAATGGTAAATGTATTCATGCATTTCAACTAACAGAAGATGAAACTTGGCTTTTAGAATATAATCACAGAATTTTATCTGACTTGTGCTATATAATTTCACAGCATATTAAAATATAGCTAACAATTGAAAACAGTGAGACTGATAATTTAGTGAAAACAGTAGTGGTGCAGGTTTCCTTTCTCTTGCTCCCTCATGAAAAAAATCACTACCAGCATCACAGCGCTCGTCAGCTCTATCTGCTTGCTCTCCACACAACTTTGATTCTTGCTGGTGTTTGTTCATCTGATCCCTATCCTGGAATCACCCCTCTTGACTGTGAGCCATTTCACAGTCACATTTCACACTGCACATGTGATGAGCATGATTCATAATTCATTACTCCCACAGTGTGCTCCTACCCAAACTAAGTCAGTCCCTATATCTGTTTCCTATTCTCAGCAGGGCAAGATATTCAGGATATATTTCCTGTAAGCACTGATTGAGAAGGAAGGGCTCTTCCTTTCTGTACAATTACAAGTATAAAGCATGTTTCAGCTCCCAAAACTTAAAACAAAGACTGGAAATTAGTCATCATGCGAATAGGCTCTAGCTGCGTTGTTTTTCAAGTCCTATGTCACTAGAATAATTGAATTCTCTCAATTCCCAGAAATGTGGTAATAATTAGGCTGGAAGGAGGAGAGGAGTGAAAAAAAAAGTCAAAACAAAGACCAAGTAGCTGTGACTAACAAAACTGAGCAAAAGGAGAAATAATGGACACATTTTCTTTTAGTACCTAGTGAAACTGGCAGTAGTGGTAGAACAAAGATATCATTGTTAATTCTGCACTCCTAAAATGTGATGACAAACTCATGAAAGAACAGTTCTGGATTAGGTTCAAAGTGTCACCAGAAATCTTGAAAACGAGGTGAGGCAAGGATAACATCAGTATATTATGCCAAAACTCCAAAACATCACACGATGAAAAAAACTCCTTGCTTGAGACAAAAAAAAATTATCAAAGCTACACAGAAAGAGTGAAGTGCTGTATTGTGTGATCTTTTAATATTTACAACAAACAACAGTATCATTATTGCAGATATACCATGGTATAAAAACAGCACAAAGACACCCAATCAAGAGAGTATGCACAGATCAGGGGATGCTGATTGACAGCCGGCTGAACATGAGCCGGCAGTGTGCCCAGGTGGCCAAGAATGCCAATGGCATCCTGGCCTGTATCAGAAATGGTGTGGCCAGCGATCGTGCTCCTGTACTCAGCACTGGTGAGGCCGCACCTCGAACGCTGTGTTCAGTTTTGGGCCCCTCACTACAAGAAGGACATTGAGGTGCTTGAGTGTGTCCAGAGAAGGGCAACGAAGCTGGTGAAGGGTCTAGAGAACAAGTCTTATGAGGAGCGGCTGAGGGAACTGGGGTTGTTTAGTCTGGAGAAGAGGAGGCTGAGGGGAGACCTCATCGCGCTCTACAACTACCTGAAAGGAGGTTGTAGCGAGGTGGGGATTGGTCTCTTCTCCCAAGTAACAAGCGATAGGACGAGAGGAAATGGCCTCAAGTTGCGCCAAGGGAGGTTTAGACTGGACATTAGGAAAAATTTCTTTACTGAAAGAGTGGTCAGGCCTTGGAACAGACTGCCCAGGGAAGTGGTTGAGTGACCAACCCTGGAAGTATTTAAAAGACGTGTAGATGAGGCGCTTAGGGACATGGTTTAGTGGGCATGGTGGTGTTGGGTTGACGGTTGGACTTGATGATCTTAGAGGTCTTTTCCAACCTTAATGATTCTATGATTCTATGATTCTATGATTCTATGATTCTATGATTCTATGATTCTATGATTCTATGATTCTATGATTCTATGATTCTATGATTCTATGATTCTATGATTCTATGATTCTATGATTCTATGATTCTATGATTCTATGATTCTATGATTCTATGATTCTATGATTCTATGATTCTATGATTCTATGATTCTATGATTCTATGATTCTATGATTCTATGATTCTATGATTCTATGATTCTATGATTCTATGATTCTATGATTCTATGATTCTATGATTCTATGATTCTATGATTCTATGATTCTATGATTCTATGATTCTATGATTCTATGATTCTATGATTCTATGATTCTATGATTCTATGATTCTATGATTCTATGATTCTATGATTCTATGATTCTATGATTCTATGATTCTATGATTCTATGATTCTATGATTCTATGATTCTATGATTCTATGATTCTATGATTCTATGATTCTATGATTCTATGATTCTATGATTCGGAGGGCATGCTGGGGGAGAGTAAGTCTGAGGTGGAACTACTGGTCATGAGCTGCAGACACAGATATGCAAAGCATAGCCAAACTATTTATTCTACTAACTATTTCTGTGATGATAGGAAGGGTTTAAATTTACACTGTTTGAATACTGTGATCTGTATTCTGTAAAATTGAGTTGCCTACTTCTCATAAAATTAAACTGTGCAAGAGTCTGTACAGTTACCAATCCTGCTTTAAGAAAATATTATAAAATAAACAGCTAGAAAAGCCAAAGGATTCCTAAGGACTTTATGATCCATGAACAGTGAAGCTCAGTTCATACAGGGAAGAAGATATGCCCAGTCCTGATGGACAAGAATCTAACTTTCCAGATTAATGGAGACTCAAAATTATAAGCCTAAAGTCCATTAATTTTGTTTCTAATAGCATGTTTTAGATGAGGTGCTTCCCACATTGCTGCTTAAGTTTTACTTGCTGGATTGTGATCAGGGCAAGTCTTTTTTGACAAAGGGCACTTCCACTTTTGAAGAATAAAGAACATAGCAGTAATGTAAAATGCTATTTGTTTAAGAAATGCTCAGCAGCTGAAAGTGCCACAAAGCAGAAGCCAAAGCAGCAGAAGATAAGACTTGATAGAAGAAGCTCAATAGCTTCTACTTCTCTTCCTTCCTGCTTTTTTCTTCCTGGTCGTATTTCAAAAATCCAAACTTGGAGATTAAAACATTCCATCATGGCAAAACCAACACACAAGAAAATTCACTGGGATGTCGTGATTATAGCTGTCAAGCATGCATAGAGTATCAGGCTGAAAAGCACACCACAGGATATGCACTGTTCAGCTTATCTACTTTCTCCTTATTTCCGTTTTGATTTTCCAGTGGCACAAATGTGACAAGGCAACAGGTAAGGCATTTACCTACACTGTCTTCTGGGTTCAAATGAGTCCCGAGGCCTATCATGGAAATATCTGCAAACACTCTAGCAGTGAAGCAATGAGTTTTAAAGGTTAAAATCCTTCCAATGTAATGAGAACAACAACAAACTGCATATGCCACTGGTTAAAGGGATACACTGTTCTCACCAGACTGTTCTTAATACATCAACAATCTTTCCTCAAAGAGAACATGTGGAGCACCAGCTTCAATGAATAAAGTTAGAGGCTAGAACTGGGCAGGAAATTATTTTACCAGTCTACAAAAATGGGAACATTTTAACATCATTCCATTCAGCACCAGAACTGGACCAACATTATTAAGGGTAAGCAAGAGAAGTCCCAGAAGGCCAAAGAAAGGAGAGCTGAAGTTCTTTCCTACAACTCTGAAAACATAACTTAAAAGCCCTGGTCTGCCTGGAAAATAGGTTTCTCCATCCTAGGATGACAGATAACATATAGTGGTTGGTTACCATAGTCTCTATTTTCTCTTTATTTTTTAAAAATGTATAAAAATGAAAACCCATTCATTGGTGCATTGAAAAACTTTATAGACAAGAGTGTGAAAAAACCAGACATTTTCCTTACTTTAAAAAAAAAAAAAAAAAAATCACAGAACTTATTAAACATATTGAGGTCCTTACAGAAATCATACCCAACTCCATGCCTAATGGCCATGTGGGAGACGTATATTCACAGTAGCTGTACTCACGATATCACAAAAATACAAATAAAACCCATCTGATTACAAGTTAGTCCATGCAATAACTCAGTCTGTTTTCAATAAAAAACATTTTCAAGTATAATTTGTTCCTTGTGGTAATTATTGTTCCTTATAGCTTTTCTCAATGGGTAAATGAGGACTTAAAAAAATCAGCACCATAAAACGCTCTCTAACGTAAAAGAAACTCTCATTTTTGGTTTCCACTGAGGCAGCTGGAGTATGAAATGTTACCTAAACTCATCTGTGTATTTCATTTTAAAACAGCTATTAAAACTGCATTTAACTTATATGAAATTAAGCATTCATGCCTAATTGTACAGGCCTAGTGTCTGTTTATGGGTGAAATTTTACAAAGCTTAGCCATAAAAAGGTCAGTCTCTTGGGTCAAACTCTGAAACATTACTCCCTTTCAAATATTCAGTTTATGATACACCTGTCACTATTCATTTCAGTAGTACTATTGTCAAGTAAAGTATTACTCAGCTTCATTTGAAGTACAAAACTAAATCTATTGGATAAAAAGGCAGTGGGAGGAAATAAACATTATAAGAAATGTTTGTAACTTTCTATTTAAATAGCTAGTGCTTCCGCAGAAAAGGACAGAAAGCTGAAACCTTGCAATAGACAGAGTTCTTTGGAAGTTCATTGTGATCCAGCAAAAAGATTTTCCATTTAGAAAATGTTATGAAGCCTGTGTTAACAGGCTTATAGAAACAAATATTTTACTAGGAGCATGTAATACTAACTTCCTACATAGCACTGTATATGCATGTGTCTGTATAACAACAGTTAGTGAATATTTAGCTTGTTAAATCAGTTTTGAAAGATTTTTTCTCATGTATTGAATTAGGAAATAAAACAAATCGTAACAAATAACTATGGCTGTAAGTGATTATTTTGGCACATTTTTTTCCTTAAATTTTTCAGATGCCAATTACTTATTACATCTCCTTGTATATTTTCAATTGAGCTGATAAGCTGGCGATACACTACTGAATTTGAAATTAAATTTAAATATACGTTTAAATATGAAGAAATCAAAATTGTACTCTAACTGAAGAGAAGGAAGTCAATTTTTTTGTTTATTTATATTGAGGGTAGAGCTGATGAAACAGGAGTATCTTCACTAGAAACACCAGAAAAGAGTAACAAATTGGTCTGAAAACTGAAAGCGTTAAAATTAACGTCTGTAATCTTTGGCGCAAAGACTTCCTATATCACCTCTCCAAAATGTTAGTCCAGAAGTTTTTTTACGAATTATAAAAATCTGTAAGGAAATTTCCCTTTACTGAAAAAGTATTTCCCCTCTCAAAGACTAAATCCATTATCATAAATTGCTCTGATATTTGGTATATTTCCTTCTTCTTAAAATTATTGCTAACATGCTTAGCAAACATTTAGAAAGAAAATTAACTGATGAATGGAATAGGAAACAAGCAAGCAAGGGGAACAGTGACTTAATAGCCACAACTGGGACACTCGCAGGAGATTGGTTCAAACAAGAAACTTGAATCTGACTCAAAACTAGATTATAGCTATGAACTCGCAATAGCGATACCAATAAAAACAAAGAACCCATGGGTAAATGAGCATTTAAACAGAGTAGAAGTGAAGCAATATTAAGGGAGGAGTTTTGAGAACCTTCTTTCCTATGTGCCTGTAGAACAGCAAGTAGACTATTTTCTAGGATGAGAAATGTATGCTGACATTTCAACAGTTGAAAAATTATTTGAATTGTGGTCTCATGGCTGGGTTAAACAGGATAGCCCTGATCACAGGACTGATACATTGAAGATATCCTGATACTGGCATGTCCATGGTGTCCTCTGACCATTTTGTGAATTTTATATTATCCTTTCCTTGTTTTTTATGGAAAAACATTCAAAATAAAAATATAACAGCAACACTGAAGCAGAAGGTGCTTTTTCTATATGTAAAAAGGTCAAAAAATTGAAATCAAACTCATTTTTGGAACCCTAGGATTACTCAGCTGTGTATGTGTGACTACATCACTGAAAAAACCTCAGTGTATTCTCTTTCCCCTTTATCTGCCAGAGACAATTGTCAATAATGACAATTCAAGTTCAGCATAAAGCTTATTTCTGAATGAAGCATATACTTTAAACTGTTGCATGGGCCTTTTAAGTTTAGTTTCAAAGCTATAAAATTCAGTTCCATGATTCATAAAGAATTGACAGTAAAAACCTATATAAATACATTTTAGTAGATACCAGACTCATCCACAAAGACCCACCATTAACCACAAAGTCTCTGTTAGGCTCATTAGCTCTGAGTCTTGTTTGAAATTCTCTTTGAGAAAGCTTTGCCACAAAGCAAGCAGACTTTTCTTTGCAGATGTATTTTAAGCCAAAGACTGCTTGAGCTAAAGCTATTCCGTTGTACAACATGTGGTAAGCCTGGAAATTTCACTAAACCAGGTAAGAACAAGATGACTCCAAAGTGTTTAAAATGGATTTACGTGTTGTGTGTGTGTGTATGTATATATGTAAACAGTTATCAACTGCAAAGATGTATACGCTTAAAGTTTATAAGTGGAAATAAAAATATAGAAGTCTGCTAATGGCTAAATTTTATTGAAAAATTATTTCATGCTCATTTTTAAATTTCTGAATTTTCAAATATTGTGGGTTTTTCAATCACAAAACTATAAAATTGATTGAAATGTAAAGTCAAGATATTCATGATCCTACTTTATGCCAAATTATTACAAATAGAAAGCAACCAGCTTCCCCCTCAAGTTACCTCAGCTTTGTTGTGAACTAGTTGAATTTAGAGTGGTTGACAAACCCATTACATGCATTCATATAATCACTGAAGGCATATATATGTTATTTTTGTGAAAACAAACATTTTATTAGCATAGGAAAAAACCAAAGTCATTCAACACCCCACCCCCCTAAAAAAACCCAAAAACTGTTGACACTAAAGTTTTACAGGTAAGTAGTCCAGTATAAGGAACTGTGAAAGTTAAGGCTCACATGCATTCTTATCTGCTACAGATCCTGCTATAACTGTAAAAAATAAAAGATATCTGTTTATAAATAGAAACTTCTAACATCAAAGTGAAATATAAATTGAGAACAATTTCTCTATGATACGCTGTTTGATTGGATCATTACAAAGGAAAGGAAGTTGAGATCTGCCAAACAGAGGGCAATGAGAAACATGACAAGCTGCTTATCTCCTCTGGGATGAGAGTCATTTGTTGTTGGAGGAACATAGTGGGGCTAGTGTGGGGGCAGATTTGTATGATTCTCTCACCAGACAGATAGGCTACATCGGTACCTACTAAAAAGCCAACCCCTCAACTCATTTTGTTATACCACAAAACCTAGAAGAATACTGTAGGTTTAAATGTGTATTACTAAATATATAATTTCCCATCCGGTCTAAACTTTGTACTAAATTCATTACATGCACTGAGCAACGGCATAATCAAGAGAGATAAAAGTTGAGGCAGCAGAGATTATCTGAATTTGCAAGCCACATCTGTGGATCTCATGGCGAAAGCTACAGATCCTCAGATGCACAGGAAAAAGTGAAGGCAGCTAGAATAACTGTATCCAGTACAGCACGCACTTTAATTATCAGCAATAGATTTCTATTCATGTAGTTGGGAAGAAACACAACACAGATGCCACTCACAAGTTACCTATGTGGGCATGATCCACACCAAACAACATCAACTTTGCTGAGGTCTTCTTCAGGCTTACAGTCTATGTGTGGTCTATTTTACAGAGATCTGTCCTGCTTCTTCTCTGAGTGCTATTAAGAAATTCTAATGCTCTTACAGAAATCCAAGTTCCTGAAGATCATAACTGACTAGCAGATATTGTTAATGACACCATGGCAGCACTGCAGGCCTTTGACTTCCCTTCGAAGAGTCTAACAGACTCTTTCACAAGGCATGAATATCCATAGTGCAACACCTACTGCTTCACAATGTACATTCATACCAATAGTGTTCTGGATAATTATCTAATTATATTGTGGAGTTAGTTAGTGCACATAGTTTCACTTTATATCTGCCTTCCCTGTGCTTGCTGCGTGGCTCTTGGCAGGCTCATAAAAGATATGACTCAGCCACTTGTCAGCACAATTTTTATGAGCTAAGAAAAATTGAGTAGGAAGCACGCTTGTCTCTAAAGTAAAATCTTAATCAATTACTAATTTTTGAAGCATTGTGTTTGAAGTAGGTTTAGTAGGAGACAGTACAATAAGTTTCCCAATAATTAGGAAGCATGTCTGCAAATCCTCAAGGAGTTCGTGAAATCATCTATACATATGAATAACTAAAACAAGTTTCCCTTGCTTCACTGGTGACTAAATTTTTCAACATCCTCCTACAAAAATGGCCATTTCTTTTTCTTATTTACTTTAAGATCATTATAGATTTACAATAAAATCATAGACTCACAGAATCATAGAATAGTTTGGATTG
>NW_009201770.1:0-1775 GCF_000690835.1 Fulmarus glacialis | reverse complement strand
TGTGCCTGCGAGAGCGGGTTTGGGGTATGTACCGGCGGTACCCACATCTCCCAGGGCACTGCGCCGGCTCTGCCCCCTCACTGCCCACCGCCGGGGCCCGAGCTCACCTTTGAAACATCAACTCACCGGTTTGCACGGCTGCAAAGCCTGCTTTCAGGGCATGGACCGAGGTGAAAGCTGCTTGGCTTTTCCTCAGCCTCATGACTGCGTTTTTTAACACCCACCTATTTTTTTGTACTGGCATGTCTTCACACACTGCCTGGCACCCCTGGGGCTCAGGAGGGGCTGGGGAAGGAGCCCAAGCCCCAAGTCACAGATGTGCAATTGGTTTTGGGCTCTGACTGTGCTGGCAGCTTCCACCCTGCCGTGCCTCCTCCTCCCCAGGCTCAGGCACACACTGGGAGCGATGGGGCTCTCGTGGGCAATGGCCAAACAGCAGAGACCGACCCCGTGCGAGGTTATCGCGCTGCCTGCACAGCCTGGAATGAAACGGAGCAGCTCAGGGGCGCGTGCAGAGCAGGGACGGAGCAGCAAGAGCAGGAGGCGGCTGTGACAGCCATGCCCATGCTCGCTGAGGATGTGCTGGCCTGCTCCTTAAATCCTACCCACACCAGGCGCAGAACGAGTCTGAAAACCTCTAGCACTTAAAATACCTCTATTACTAACATCTCAATCAGTATATTTTAAAAAACATCTCTTCCGCCCTGGACCCCTGCGCTGTCTTTAGGATACCGCTGGCACTAGACTTGCTTTTGTTTTGCTACAAGAATAAACCCGCTACCAATCCAGTGCAAAAGCATGTGGCTGCAAACTGTCGGAAATACCAGCTCAAAGCCACACAATCTGTTCTCCTTCTCGGTGGGATGCTAACTTTGAAACGGAGCAGGGCTGATGCAAGCAGGATGCAATAGTAACCTAACTGACGGGGTGCTGTGCTAATTGCATTAGTCATTTATACACTGGATGGATAAAATCTCAACTTAGCCTGGCCAGCGAAGATATGCTCAAAATACACAGTGTGCGTCTTTGTGCAACCTGTTGTGGGCTCTGAAAAGGGCTGGATGGACTCAAGAAAGCAGTCAGGATGTCCCTGACGCTAGGTTGAGAGGTAGAAAAAATGGGATTGAGGAAAAATAGCTCAGTTTTTGGGGGGCCCTTGAGGGACTGAGGAAAAACAGCTCAGACGGGGGCCCTTTGGGGACTGCAAAGCCATTGCATGCGGCATGGCCACAAGCGGGTACCAGGACATCTCTGCTCCGCAGGCAGCATCCCCAACTGGGAGCAGGCACTGCTTCCATACGGCGGGTACGGGGAACGGGGCAGAGAGCAGAGCATCGCATCCCACAACAGCTCCGCAGAGCTGCTAAACTGCTAACAACCCCCCTACCCGCTAGCGAGGACCAAGGCCTGAGGCATTAGCCTGGCTTGGAAAGACATCATTGCTTCCAACTAGCATGGCTGAGGCTTCAGAGTTGTGAACAGGTAATAGAATTGCATCACTGGAAAAGAGATCCATCCGTTATCCTGGCCTGAAGGGTAATAGGTAAACAAGGCGTTGGGGTACCGGCTGGCGCCGAGCTTGCCGGCACAGGAATAATAAACAGCACAATTATAACTTCTGTGCTCGGAGGTTTCAAAGAGACGGGAAAAAAATATGAAAAAATCAATAGCATTAATTTAACTAGTTACAGACGTTACGTTTGTGATGCCGCAGGGGAGGCAGGACGTCCTCGCCGGGGCTGGCCCGCGAGCTCCAAGCCGGGCAGCACCAGCAA
>NW_009201769.1:1036-3512 GCF_000690835.1 Fulmarus glacialis | reverse complement strand
AACAATTACCCTCCTTTTTTTCTTAGCGATACATATCACACACAAAGGCTGACAGAATTGCTTTTTACAAGTATTTCCTATTTTTCATTACTTTGCAAGACCATTTTTTTCATGGCTCATAACTTTGTTAATCTTTGTATTTTGAAAACTAAGCTCTCCCATGCCAAATATCTGCCTCAGGTGTATTTTATGTTAATTAAAGCCAAAGGGCTCAGTAGCTTCCAAGTGTGAGGTCAAGAAAAAAGTATGTTGTATTGCCTATGTTAAACAACTCTACCAGCTTTTTCCAGCACGCTCAGGAATTCTTTGGAGTGGTGTTTAAAAAAGGGTTTACTCTGGTAGGAGAAAAAAGGTAGGTGTGAGGGGACATTTGTCTGCACAAGCCTAATTTTATCAAGTTGCAAGGCCTGAAAAGACTGCCATTTATATATGGGTTTTAACAGCAGAGTCTATACACAGATGACAGCCTCGGAAGTTGCAGGTCTGGGCTGTGATGGGCCAAGTAAAAGCTAAGAGCCTAGCCCTGCGCTGTCAGTGCTGAGTCTAGAAACCTGGTGGAGACCTGATACAACCTACATGAGCCAAAGACAGGTTTGCAGGAAGGGAGGCCCAGTAAGCTGTTTGACTTTCACAAACCACTGCGATGCTATCTCAGCAGCTCCCTCCGGTATGGTGATGGAGCAGCCAGGGTCCCTGCTGCGCCCAAGCAGCATTTGTGGACTGTGAACTCCTGTGTAGGAACAGGACCTGAGGAATCCTCTCCTGGAGGAGTGCAAGGCCTGCAAAACTCAGTTTAGGGGGTGGAAGTTAAGAGTACTGAGGATCCTTCTCTGTCTAAAATCAGAGCTAGAAGTAAAGAACATGGAGGTGGCGTCACAACTGGTGACAGAAAGGAAAATTTCCACTAAGGAGATCTTAGGGGAAACAGACTGGAGCACAGCTGCTAAGATTTAGGATGAGAACAGTGGTAGGGTCTAGACTAGGTGAGAGGGCACAAGGACTGAGAAACAGTATCAGAACGTGATGGGACAAGAGGTAGATATGGAAGGCCACAATGTTCAAGGGAAAGAAGCTCAGTGGAACAAAAAAGCACACAAGGGGGAAGGGAAGGGAAGGGAAGGGAAGGGAAGGGAAGGGAAGGGAAGGGAAGGGAAGGGAAGGGAAGGGAAGGGAAGGGAAGGGAAGGGAAGGGAAGAACAAGGTCAGCTGCTGACATGCAGACTAGCAATCACACCAGCTGATCAAGCCACAGAAAAGGTGTGCACAGAGGTGTGTAAAGTCCCTCAGCTCTATGTCTGAAGGGGATTGTACTTCCTACAGGAATACTTCCTGGGCTGAAGACTCTCAAGATGTGCCGACACAGCAGGGACTGTATGACCTATGAGGTAAGACAGAACAAATAGAGATTCTCTAGAAAAGAGAATGTCGAGGAAGACACGCTGTCTTCTAATAGATAAAAGGCTGCTGCAAAGAAGCTGATAAAAATGAAGGTAGTAAAATGTTCTCCAGGCCCAAGGTGGGCATGGAGTGAGGGTAAAAACATACCATAGGAAGGATTCAAGCTATACCTCAGGGGAAAAAAAAAAAGTATCAGTAAAAGTGATGTACTGGGATAGACTGGGATAGGCTGAAACATAATGGGAATCTGTCTTTGCAGGTATTGAAAAATGGAGTAGGCAAACAATTGAGATGATAGATTCAATAGTTGTAGGTCATCCACTCCAGAATAGTCTAGAGGATCTCTTAAGCTCCATTAAATAAGAAATGCCTGCTAGGATCAAACTCCCCTGCATAGGACTGCCCTTCCTTTAATGCTTCAGGCATCTACCCAGTCTCCCATAAATTTTCTGTGGCTTTGAAGGCATCAGAGCAAAAGCCTGAGTACCCCAAACCCTCCCCATTGCAAAGATACTCGGCTCGCATCTGACCTTAAGGAGACATAGCAAAAAGTTCTGCTTCCTCGTATATCCCTGAGGAGCCAAACTGATGTGGAGAGATGGGTTGTGGAAGCACAGAGCAATCAGCTACTGTAGAATTAGCTAAATTCTGTACCACTTGTTTGTTTGACTACAGCTGACACTATTCCTGCAATGTGGTTTTATCATGACAAACACCTTTTTGTTAAAAATTACCTTTCCCACCTGTCAGGTATTTTAATAACTCCAACGTCAAAGGGAACAAAAAAAAGTCACAAACTAGACACCAAAAATAATGAGATTTCCATCCTGAATCATAACATTTTTTTAAAATGTGG
This sequence comes from Fulmarus glacialis, assembly GCF_000690835.1. Classification (NCBI taxonomy): domain Eukaryota; kingdom Metazoa; phylum Chordata; class Aves; order Procellariiformes; family Procellariidae; genus Fulmarus; species Fulmarus glacialis. Next base: position 1,258 of record NW_009201769.1, on the reverse strand, counting down.
TTTTTACTCCACTTTTTGGCTTGAAACTACTCTGTGTTCTTTTGCAATTGTGTGTGATGATAGTTTCAGATTAAAAAGTCAATTTATGCAAAAAAGTGTGCTTCCCTCTGCCCATATGGATGGAGATTCCACTTAGTGTCTGCACACTCCTAAGAGAGGAGTAAAACTGCCTTTTCTCCTAAGAGAGAGTGCCAATTGTACCTTTCCTATTACTGTATTAAC
>NW_009201769.1:0-1005 GCF_000690835.1 Fulmarus glacialis | reverse complement strand
CCTTGTAATTTCCCACACAATTTCTTTATTTACCTGCTATGTCAAGTCCATAGAACACAAGTGGGAAATGAGCATCCAAGAACACAAACCAACTTCTTTATGTATCAAATTTTCCAAGTATTTCTCCATAAAGATTCAAGTGAACTCCAGGGATCTGTACATGTAAAATTTTTACAGCATCAGAAAGTAAACTAAGAGCTGAGGAAAACCCTAATACAACCACGTTTCTTTAATTTACTGCTTTACCGATATATAGAATACTTAACACTTATTTCCACATGTACAAGTCTCACGTTCAAAATATTTTTAAGGATCTTTCATCAGTCTCATTTCATTTGCATGAACTACTTAAATATATTATTATTTAATAGACATAATATATCAAATATTAAAATAGCTAAGTCCTAAGTTTAATCTAGATAGCCAAAAATATTTATTCTCCATGTGACGTAAGGTAAGCAATTTTATGCCACTGTTTCTACCTGTAAAATGGAACATTAGTATGTACTCATAGTAGAAGATGTAAGAATAACTTAATATTTGTGTGTTAAAATTTAACACACTCCTGCTGCCTAGTCCTCCTCCTGCATCTGTCTGGTGGAAGGAGCAGCATCTCTATTACTCACGCTTCACACTTTTATTTCAAAGCAAAACTGTGTGGCCAAAGGCTTTCTACAGAACAAATATGCTTCTGTTTATTTCTGGGTTGTTGGGGTTTTTCTCACACAAATGTGTACGAGACTTAAAAGACTCAGGGCTGAAATAAACTAAAATATCTGTGAAATGGGAAAATAAGGCAGGAGGAATTTTATCACAAATGAGAGCTGGGCTTATCTACAGGGCCGATGAGGCAGTCTGCATGGCAGGAACAGCCAAGATGATTCACGTAAAAACACAGCAATAGTGAAACTCTGAGGTGAGCCCAGTGCTGGGCAGGCCAGGAGCAGCCCCCGGCCCGGGGAAGGCTGTGGGAGGAAGGCCCTGAGGAAAAGGCCGTTCCCCGCC
>NW_009201768.1:0-3118 GCF_000690835.1 Fulmarus glacialis | reverse complement strand
TGGTATTGGGTTAACGGTTGGACTCGATGCTCCTAGTGGTCTTTTCCAACCTTAATGATTCTATGATTCTATGATTCTATAATTCTAGGGTATGCATATGTAGTTCATACCATGAAAAAACCAAGATTAAAACAAATTGTAAAGGAGGAAATGATAATGGCACTAAAAATAAAATAAGTGTGTATTTTTAAATATTATGGACAGAAAATAATACTAAAGCATAATAAACAGAAACCAGAAATGGAAGTTAGTAGCAACTCAGTCATTACCTGGAACAACTCAAACAGAAAAGAACCAAAGTGTTTCAGATAGCTACAGTTAAAACACTTCAGATACCCTGGAGAAATCCCAGAAGACAGCCACAACTAATGGAGCCCAATGATGCAATTTTACATGGTTCAAAAAAATGTCATATTTGGGGATCTCTGAGGTCTTGCACTTGGATGATGCAGTGTAACTCATTACTGTATCAAGGGTGGGGGGGGAGAGAAAGCTTAAAATCTGATAGATACCTAAAAATAGAACTAATCTAGAGTCCCTAAATTAGGCCATATGGCTTTAGAAATAATTAGGTTAAATAGTGTCATAAAACACCATACAAAACATACAAGTCTGCATGTCACTAAGAATTATCAACAGAAATAGGCAAAGATTTGCAAGGTAATAATTAAATTCCACCCGAGAATGACCTGAGAGTCATTAAACTCTCTACAGCGATAGGCACTGCTGACAACCTTTGCAGATGGCAACTAATAGGGATGAAAAATCTTTGCAAGAATCTAGGAAGACTTCAAGCTGCCCTCAACAGGAAAGAAAGTCAGGAAGGAAGAGAACAGTATCCTTTTTTTTCTTTTTGAAAGCTGCTGTGTTCTCAGTAAACATGGCTTTTTTTTTCTTGGTGCTGCACGTTCCATCTTTCTCAAACTTAGCATCATTGCAGAGGCAATGCAAGAATGGAAAGTGTTTTCTACATGAGAAAGTAAAGATTGTCTTTTGTGGGTAAAGGCAGACAACTCAGTGGTGTGGCATAATTATAAGCATTCTATTTTTGAAGATTTGAAGGAAATGTCAGATTTTTCCTATTTAAGGAGCAAAGTCTGCAACAGGACTGTGACAAATTTCCCACAGCTGCAATGAGAAAAATATGCATAGCTCTGAAGTATTACAGACCAAATCTTGTGTGTGATTTCAAGGTCATATGTTCCGAATGAGACTTTTCCTTTGTCTTCGAAACAATATGTATGTATACGTATTTGTATGTGTATGTGTATATGTATAAAGTAGGGAAGTCTAAGCTGCATTACCTCAGTGACAAATTTCTATAAAATATTTTTGATCAATAAACGTTAAAACTGTTAAAGGAAGGAATATTAAAATTGTTAAAGCAGCGAGAAACTTACATGGTGCTTTCTGCCAAGACATTGAAATGCTCACCACTTTTTTCAACCTTTGCCATTAACTCTTACCAGAAATAAGTCACCTCAAGACCTTATTATTTTATTAACACAATCTTCACACCGGTAACTCGACGTTTGAATGGCAAGACTATTTATCTATTTAATTACGTATTTTTTAAACCTCAGCTTCAGGAGTCATGTGGCTATAGGCAAGGTAAACTTAAAAAAGATACTAAGGAAGATTTGGCAGTGGCAATCCTAAAGACCCTAAAACCTGTGTTGTGAAGAAACAGAACACACAACTGTTTGTTGTTTTCAAACCAAAGCGGCAACTTACAATTCACAGAGCTGTGTTAATGATATTTATTCCTCTGAGACTGGAGGGCTTTTTACTTCTCTGCCTACTCCCTAAGAGACTACCGAGTACTGACTTGTCGGCCATGAGCAGGACATATTGAGACGTATTGTCAGCAATGAGTGTAAATAACACTGCATCTAATAGCAGCCTTCCATGCTTTACGTAAAGTCATTTTTTGTCATCTACGAGATACACAGTTAAGTCTATTATACCTTTATAAATCCAGAAAGGTTTCTGCAGAGGTGTTCATGATTTTAAATGTGATTCAGTTCTGCACAGGGAAATAATGAGCCCTCTCTGTCCTCATCAGAATAGCAAATAGCACAGGGTGGTACTAAAAATGAGACTCCCCTATATAGCATGGATACTGCAACCTTGATCTTGTAGATAAAGCATGAAGAAAGGACATTCCTTCCTCCAACAATGCCCTAAGAAAGACACTGCCCTTTATCCAGTTCAGACAGAAACAACAAGGTGCAGAAGGACAGAGTTCTTGCTGGAGGAAATGCCTTTGGTAACTCTGAATGAAGTGCCAAATCTCCTGGGAAGGGCAGATTTAAGATCTGTGCCTCTCCTTGATATTAACAGTGGGTTAACTTAGACATTCACCAGCACAGGATGCCAGCTGCTATAAATCCCTTTGCAATGCACTTAACTTTATCTCTAAGTTGTCAAGGAATGTTAGGTGCCCAAGTCAGCACTATGGAGTCCCCATGGGAATCAGCTGAAACGCAGGTATTACAAACTCTCCTTGTTGCCCCCACTCTCCCTGTGAATCGGGCTCCTCTGCTATCTATGTCTGATTCATCCATTTCTGAAGGTAGCCGCATTCCTGTTTCCCCAAATAAGAAACTAAATGCACTAGAGACTGCAGAATATTTGAATGCCAGAGTAATGCAGGGTTGTATAAGTGCTTTGGCTAGAAAACAACAAAAGGCAGGGAAAAGCAACCAGTTCCTGATGCAAACAGTACCCATCAAATGTGTTATAAGATATGTAGTGTTTTATGCTAAACAATTCAGCATGAGAAAGTGTGGGGCAAGAAACCATGGGGATAGTCTACTAATTAGTGAGTAATTAATTCAGAGTGTAATCTGTTCCCACTGAGAACAATGTACTTGTCTCAGTAGGACTTTTAGAAAAATAGGAAATAATAGACTTTCATAATTGCAGTAGGTGCTCCACCTTGGTGTTCAAATGCTTAATTACTTTCCCGTTTTCCTGGTATTAAACCTATACACATGCAGCTGTCGTGGTTTAACATGGCAGGCAGCTAAACACCACACAGCCGTTCACTCATTCCCCACACAGAAGTGGGATGGGGGAGCGAATCAGGAAAAAAAAAGTAAGATTCATGGGTTGA
>NW_009201767.1:400-8319 GCF_000690835.1 Fulmarus glacialis | reverse complement strand
TAATGATTCTATGATTCTATGATTCATCATCTTTTTTCATACCTAGATGCTCTATGGTTGTGAGACACACTGATGCCCCAGTTTCTAACCATTATCCTTGACTAACAAGAGATATTTTTAAAATTCAAGCTGCTTTTGAACATTCAAGTCTTTATTTTGTAGTTATGGTCAGTCACGTACTCCATTACTACCTGAGGATCAGACAAGATTGGGTCACTGTGTTACGTATCTCTTAAACTAACTCTAAAACGTCCCTGTCCTCAAAGCACCTGTAATCCAGTCCTCATCCACCACACAGTATCCTACAAACACTGAAGTACTGAATCTGAAAAAAAATTAAAATACATATGGAAAACTCTTCCATGTGTATTTTTGCGCCTTTCAGAAATTTCCCCAAAACTAAAGTATACGCAGGAATAATCTACTTAAAAGTATTTAAACTTCCAACAAAATGTCTTATAGCAGTAATTAATCTTTAACCAGAGTTCATCATCACTTTTAGAAATGCCTTTTAGCCTAAGGAAGTGATATTTACAGAGTCACGCTGCCCACTGTGCTGCCTCTCTCCTGCCCAAGTGGCTTTTGAATCTGATGGCCAGTTTGTCTTACAAGCTTTATGAAAGTCAGCAGCTGGCCAGAAGATGGGGATCCCAAATAAGGGTGCCCACTGAGAGAAAGGAAAAGGGAAAGCAGCTTTTGCTTGGTCTCGATGAGCAGACCGGTCAGCAACGCCTACAACGCTCATGCGTCTGCCCCAGCTACTGCACGTGCTGTCATCCCTCCTGGGAGAAGCGCGGGGGCGAGGAGGAGCTCTGATAGTTGAGAGAGCCTTCATGGCACAGGTCACCCCTCCAGAACTAAAGCCTTAATTTTCTGAATTTCTTTTCTCCAATTCCCTTAAGAAAAGTTGTACAGGACAGTTTTAGCACAGCTAGTCTGCTGTCATGCAAATGATGGGTCAGCTCTACCCCAAACACTGACAAGAGATTCCTGAGGGTGAAGTTTCTGTTAATTAACAGATTCGGTTTCTCAAAAATACTCCTAAGGTTTGGATACAATGCCCAGGGTATCACATCCCCTGTAACACACTAGCATACCAACTGGACTCTGTTGCACTAAGTAGAGAGGACCATGTCTTGAAGGCAGTGTAATACCCCCATGATCCCAGCTACAGAAATAGGTCTCTACTCCCTCAAAAGCCCACAAACCACTACATTAGCTTGTGGATGAACAGCCCACAGCCACAGAACAGCTGGGCAATGCGACTGTACCAACTGCCTCATCTAAAGCTATGTCAGTGGCTTTCAATTTTCCCTTCTTGGTTAACCACAGACAGCAAGCTCGACAGACCAGCCTGCAGAGATCACTCTGCATTATGTTCATGACATATTTCTTAATATACACCAGCACTTGGACATGTTTTCTACTCATACACCACCTCTCCAATTTTAGGAGGCAAGGTCTCGCTTACCTCAATACTACCTGTCGACTTACCCAGTGGGACCGTCAGAGCTAAAAGGCAATTGCAGGTGCTACTGCACACATGGCCAGCAAAGACAAATCTTCAGTCAATTTTTCACTTTTTGTGGGAATGCAAAGCTACAGCGGGTACCTCCATCACGCTGGGTATCTGAGACACCTGCGGCATTTGTTGGACAGCAAAGACATCTCCACAGGCAGATGTCCGTACATCACAGGAAAAGCTTCAGGCAGATGCAGGAACAGGACTGCAAAATCCATCATATCTTTTCTGCTACCACATCATCCTGCCCTAGCCTTTAAAGCTTGACTGTGGTGTCATCCTCTAGTTTTCGAAATGTTTCAGGTTTTTTGATTGTTTCCAGGGAAAGGCTCTGAAGCATTGTCAGACCTGTGATTACAGATGTAGCATCTTTGCCTCCACCCTTAAATCTACCGTATCTGCCAACTGCTGTCCATTACCACCAACCACGAGGATTAGGAACCCTTCACAGCACCGCAGAGAAGGTGGGAAGTACAATTATCTACAGGATCTCAAAAGCTTCCAGATGACAGAATTCTTCATAAAACAAGTTTTTTACTACAGCTTGCCATGTTAACAACCTACTAATCACCATTAAAACATGCTATTAAATACCATACAATCCATAATTATTTGCAGGCACGTCAGTTGGTGAGGAAGTCAGACCTAACTGACACAGTAAGAATAGCTGAGGAGTCAGCAGCACAGAGGACATTTGGGGGATTTTTTAATCTTTTTTTTTGAAGAAGGAAAGTGCTGTAAGACACAGCTGCTATCTTGGCATTTAAAAGTTGCTTCTTTTTGCAGATCATTCAGCTTTTACTGTTGATAGGCATGTTATTTGGGCTTGTTTCCATCCCTCACAACTTCATCTTCCACTCTTTGGTCAATATTTCACAAAGCAGATGAAATACAGACAAAACAGACGTTTGTGTGGTACAGCACACTCCAAGACTGTACTTACATCAGTGAAATTACCTGCAAGGTCTCTTGTCTGCCAGCAGAAAAGAGGCTCAAAATGTGTAGTCACAAATTGTAGGAAGATTCCTAAATGTTTTTTGAAAGGGCAGCATCATTAAAGAAATCCAACAACCTCCGAGGTGCCTACGACTGGACAAGCTCCCAAGTGCCTCTGCCTTCCCGTCATCCCACACAACACAGCACCTACTCTTCCTTATTAAAGTGTCACTTATTAAGTTTAAAGTAGTTTGTGCGGGGCATAAAAGATCATCTTCCTGAGAGGCAGAATCCAACTGCTGCAGTAGTTAGGAATCACCTCGCTTCCAGTCCCAGCCTTTCTCCAGAAAAGCTACAGGCATTTGTTCTTGTGTCAGCATTGTCCTTTAACACAAGTCTCTTTTTGAGGTATGTTCAAATGGTATTAAAATAAAAAGTTGCTTCCTGAGGCTTTATGCAATAAGAACTGTTCCTGTGACCATAGTTTGAGTGTATTAACTTCTTTCCAAACACTTAAAAAGTTACCGTCACCAGCAAAATACCAGTATTTTTATTCCAGCAGTAATAGCATGTTTTATATGTACAAAGAGATGCCAAAAAAAGTTGTAGCAATATTTCTTGTTAATACCATTGGTTGCAACTGTAAGAGATGCACCTCAAACCCAGCAGCACGTGCACCTTTGGTAAAGGTGGACAGCAGCATTTAGAGGTGCGTTTGGATTAACCAGAGCAGCAGCCTCCAAAGGAGCAGTGTGCTGGTTCCTGTGCTGTGTCCTAAGAAATGAAAAGGTAGAATCGATAGCCTACCTTCCAGCTCTCCTTATATACTGAATTTCTAAACAGATCCTCTTCCCCTTCCCCAGACATACCCCTCGCTGCTTTGCTACTTCTCTCTCACAAAGCAGATGTCTGTTCCCTATGATGTATAGCGTTTGTTCACTCACTCTAAAGCTCAGCCCACCCATCTGATGTGAAGCAAGTGCATCCATAGTCGCATGCACAAACCGCTCCTTACTCTGCTGTCACCAAGCGCTGCTTTTAGGTGCTTCCATTAGCAACATGCAAGACAGGGAAAAGCATATAGTTACAGGAGCAGAACCCCAAGTGCTTTCCCTCAGCCTGCTTCCTAAGGTCAAGCTTTTAAAGGCTTTTCTTAAACTTTCTGCTTAACTTTCTCTTAAATTTTGTACAGTTTCCACTAGCATGCCAACCTCTCTGCTCAGGCTAAAACTCCAGTACTGTTGTGATACGCGCTAGTCAGGGTCTGACCGCTTTAGCAGGGAAACACTGATGCTTGCACCAAAACGCCTCCAGCAAGGACAGCTTTCAAAGCCCATCGGAGATGCATGAACGGGAGCAAGTTCAATTCCACTTCAGAGTCGTATTCCCAAACGAGAAGGCTACGTGCATGCCTGCCTAGGGATGCTTATATGAACAAACTGCTTGTGCAAACACGGTATGCATGAATTTAGGGCTTCCCATGTATAATGCAGGTGTGAAACGGCAGCCGCAGATCAGCCAGCTCCCACCTGTACACAAAAATTAAATCCTGCCGCACACTACACAGTGCTCTTGGAGCATGAGACGACACTGAGAGCGTGCAGGGAAATCTCTGGCATGGCGCAGCTTTGATCTGGGTCAACGACAGATTTTTAAATGCCTTCCTGCTGTTGTAATGTAATGAAAACTCAGAAATATGAAATCATAGGCTGTATAAAAGGATTTAACATTAAGAATAAAGGGCTGAATATTCTATTTTGAAGGTCTCCTACTGCTTTTCTCTTTAACTTGTTATGATAAAGGTATTTTCATCATTTAAATTGCTTCTTATGTACCTTACTAAGAATACTTGTAACATAAACTTTACATTTGCCTCTTCAGTTTTTAAGCTTTTTCTTGGTTTCTTGACTACAGACTTTATCAGACATTCTTACCACTTATTTATTGCCTTGGGGTCATTATATATTTTTACATCAATTTTTTTTACAGTAAGGTTCTTCCAAAGATACATACAGACAGGGTAACACAATAACCTTCATCCTGAAGCTTGCTGTTTTGTCTAATGATCCCTGCCCATTAAAACGGTTTCACGGTTTAAGTGAAGCAAGCTTTTTTCTCTGTCAGCACCTGAATTTGAAGGCATAGCAATGGCATCCACAGATGGTTTTAATCAGTCTGATACCAGGACGGAAAAAAACCCCAGCATATAGTACGACCTCCAAACCTGATTGCCAGGTCAGATTTCTGTTTCTGGAGTCAGATTTATTTTGTTCTAAAAATGTCAGGGGGTGCCAGGAAGCAATGGGCCATTTCTGGCTCCACAAAAAAAACCCCTAAGCTATATCTTGATTTGAAATCATAGCCAGCAACATATACGGATTACTTGTTAGTTTTTACAGAAGCTGTATTATGTGGATTGAAAGGCTTTCCTTTCCCAGTAGGCATCGTGGTGGAAGCCTTTTAAGAAAGTGCAAGGATCTCAAACCACTTAATGTTTCCACGTGCAGTCTAGGCTGTATTTTCAGGAATTTCAAGATTTCACAGATGCCTTTTTAAAATGTAGTTTGCTTTCAGTGAGTCATAAGGGTTCAATACTGATCATATTCTACCATAAGACACTATACTCGAGGAACAGGATTATGCTACAGCCTCCTCGGTCAGATTTAAGATCTCCCTCCTTGGAATTCAGTTACAGGAGTAAATAGTTGTTATCCCACCTGAACGAGAGCAGGGGACGAGAGATCCATCTCAATTCCAAAACATGGAAATACTGAACAGCCTTACAACTGTTTTATTCATTTCAGTCGTAAACTAACTGCTGGTGTTTACCTCACTTCAATGTCTTGAGGCATCCCAGATGTAAAGGGTTGCTAGCCTCAAGCTTACTCTTCAGAGCACTGCAGACATGCTAGAGGGGGAAGAGATTTGTCTTGTTAGGCTTTCGAGTCTCCCTTGTTGTTAAAGACAAATAACCTTCGTAGATTATGGAGTGACTTCTTACCACAGGTGTTTTTGTTTGATAGTACGTGGATATATCTGCAGTGTCGGTGTGTGCAGGAGCATAGAAATCACCCAGTGGGTCTCACTATTCCAAGCCAATGCAGCGTGTGCTCTATAAGCCCTTCGTGGTAGGCTCTTAAGATTAAAAAAACAAAACAGAGCTGAAAGTCTGCTAGAGTCAAAACACGGGGTAAGAAATTGTGTTCCTTCACTTTTTGAGATATGATAGACAAAGTCTAACATAAAGCTTCTACACAGGGTGTGACAGTATGTACTCCCAGCTATAGAAAGGATGACCATCAGCAGAGGAAGAGGAAACAGTTGTGTAACTGCACATGTCCCACCCTGTGTAAGTCAGTAACAAGTACGAGAACCTACGTAGGTACTTGCAGGTGTGCATGAACAGAGTCAGACTTGGAAGGGAAAGGGAGCTACAGCCCTTTGAACCCTTCCCCATCACCTGCAGCCCTTCCACGCTCAGGCTACGCGCTGTTCCTCTGCCTTCTGATGGTGCAGTCAGTGTTTCCAGGATGTTAAACGTCCCAGAAGAAAACCTGGATGAGGAAAGGGCGGGTTAGTAGCTCCTATCTTTGTATAGGAGTCTTGTCTGAACTCCAGGTCCCAATCCCACAACTAGGCTCATGCAGAGCCCAGAACAGCAAGGCTTTGAGAAATGGAGACAACCTGCCAGGTTCCTAAAGAAGATGCTAACTACTTTGTGTGGGTAAATAAGACGATTGACAGAAGTTGTGCAAACTTCTTTGCGATGCACAGTCCATGTACCAAGTGTATATTCAATGGGAGAACTGTATTTTCACAGTGCCAGCTACAGTGTCCCCACAGAACAGGTGGCAGCCCCATACACATCACTGCTGCGAGTACAACTGAGCAACAGGGAGGGTTCAGAGAGTTATTGTACTCTACGCTCAGTTTATTTCAGTATTTCAACCATGTACATGAATACGTTGTCTTCCTAGGACTACAGTTGCAAGAAACAGTACTCTAAATTACTATCTGACCTCCTTTTTTTTTTTTTTAAGTGCCAAAAATCTTTGCTTTTCTTGAAAAAAACAAAACCCCAAGACACACGCTTTACTGGAGACGCAGCACCTGTGAAATGCCTAAGTCCATTCACGACTTTTACATAACAGATGGCAATTAATAAGGGCCCAACAGTTTTGTTTTTCAATTAATGAGAGGATTAAAAGTGTGGCACATGTTCCATAATATTGATTACTATATGACCCACTGTTAATTATGTTTAGTAAGAGACATGAGGAGAAATGTGGAGCAAACCAAAGTTAACTCTGTTTGGCTTTAGACAATTCACCAAGTTTCTCCAGATAAAAAATGGATGCTCAAAGCTTCCCATTGTTTCATCATCTTCCTGTAAAATAAGCAGCCAGAAAAAGATCCCAAGTTTGTTACTGTGCAAAGTTATGAGATAGTTTTGATTTTGAAAGTAGCTTAAAGGAGTGTCTAAATGACCTTGTCCCACTTGATGATCGAATTCCTTTCTCCCCGAGGCTCATCTCTTGTCAATACGTTATCAGTGTATAGACAGTGGTAAAAACATGTTGTACAGCACCAGATTGGAGAGGACAACATGATTAATCATTTGCACAACACTGCTCACAAGGTTGTTTGCTTTCATTATAAATAAGCAAGACACTCAAGCAACACATCACCTTTCCAGCTCCATCTTTAGCTCGAGTGAGAAGTTCTACTTTCAGTGTCAGGTGATTTGTTTAAACTTAGTACCTAGAAATACTGTGCAGCATTTTTATTATGTTAAATGTTTCTCACTTGCATAACACAGCCCATTCCTGCAAGAGTAAGTCTCTCAGACGGGCGGCTCTGGGATTCTCAGACTGCACACTGTGCAGAATGGTAAAGGAGATCACAGCCCCCAGCAGGCTTCAACACATTTGGTTTCCTCCCAGCTCTATGTTTCGCATTTCCTGAGCATTAGGCTGTAAAAACCATTTACAGAAAACTGTAAATATTCCCCCTGCAATGAAGTTGTAAACGTCTAAGGAAAAAAAAAACCAACAAAACACAAGCAAATGATAACCACTAACATTATCAGAGACCTGAGCTACAGTTACAAACACACAATCAAACTTATTCTGAGTAAGATGAAAGTAACACGTGGAAAGGATGGCTTTAGTAACCGTAACGTACCTCAAGCCTAACATGGCTTAAGAAGTTTAACAATTTAGCCATTCTCTTTGCTGTTATTAGGAGAAGCACATACAGTATACAAGCTGTTGATGCATTGAGGATTTACACAGTGGGTATCTCCACTTTGTTCTCTACAACGACTCCTATGATTCCAGGCTCAGGGTTTTTTTATTTTTGGCTTGTCCTAAGCCCACTGACAACTACTGCACAACAGCTTCTTCCCCTTCCCGTGCACTGCCCTGCCACTGCTGTAGCTGACTTCCAGCATCGCTTCAGC
>NW_009201767.1:0-381 GCF_000690835.1 Fulmarus glacialis | reverse complement strand
CAGAAGGACCTCCAAGTGCAGTGGGCTTTAGCTGTGGGTCTGTAAGCAAGGATCCCCAGGGCAGCATCACCTCTCCCTTCCCAGGTCACAGAGGACGACAGTGAGCTGAAGAGGTTCTCTAGTAACTCTATGATTCTGTGGACTCCCCCCTGCTATAAGACAAGCTGTCTGTTGTCGTGTGCCCCCTTTTTTAACAAGTTTTAACTGCTTGTTAACCCATGAGCAGACCCCTCTGGTCCTACAAAAGTGAACCTGCTGTGATAGGAGTTCCTTACAAGACCATATAACCAAAACACCATCACCGTTTTCATCTAGTCCTTCAAAGGCAGGAGGCGAAACCGGTGCAGAGAAAAGCCGGCACATCCCCACGTCACCAAGCCC
>NW_009201766.1:0-1770 GCF_000690835.1 Fulmarus glacialis | reverse complement strand
AGCCGGGGGGCCGAGCGGGCACCCGGCACCGCGCGCCAGATGCTCTGCCGCGCGTTCTGTTTGACGCTTACCCTTCCTTCCTACCGTCAGTCCTGCTCGCGTGTGCGCCTAAGTCACCGCTGGAAAACCCATGCTATATGCAAAGTTCGGCGAGCGTTTCCCTGTTGCTCGTGAATAGTTTTTTTCCTGCTTTTTTCTGTATTTCTTTTTTCTGAGGGCACACTGTGAGATATGCAGGTGGGCCTGCATAGGCACTGGCTCCTTAAAGATTTTCAGTAATGTTCACCTGACCGTAATCTCAGTACATAAAACTGTGAGATGTGCATAATTTCTGATTTTCAGGAAGGTATACCCTCACATTACCAGTCTATTTTTCTAAACACATAAGTATTTTGTCATACCGAATTTGCATTAAAAGCGGGAGAGTAGCCAAGAGAAGTCAGTGAAAACAAAGTTAATTGCTGCAGCCATTAAGCCCTGGTAAACAGAGCTGTGTGTAAATGAGGAGTCCCAGGTTTAAGATTATCGGCATTAGGATCAAGCTGAGAATTTGTGAGTGGGAGGCAAACTACAAAGAGCAACATTCATCAGCCCAGATTCTGACTCAAATGTGATGATAAATAAGAACATTAATCATCAGCTGTGAGGTAGAAAAAACAAAAATATAAAGGCAAGCCTACACCTACTGTTAGAATACTTGAGAAAACTTTAACAAGCCTGAGACATCTCCAAAAATAATGTGCACAGGTGTGTCTTGAATAATGGAGAGGATTTTTAATGTAGTAAACTGGGATAAAATGATGATATAATTACCAGCATTTATTCAGCAATCAGAACTATTGTCAAACATTGATGCTCTGTTTTTTTCAGAAGCTTGACAAAGAGATTGCCAGTCTTCATAGGGAAGTGAAACAAGATTTATACAATTTAGTCCAAGCACTCCTTCTGTCTTCTCTAGTGTTTGATCAAAATAAATGAGGAGCGTTGTGTACTGCACGCACTGCTGACCGAACCTCACATTCTAAAGAAAATACTTTCCTAAAGCCCACAGCATAACCGTTTGCTAAAATAAATAAATCTAGACCTGTCTATTGAGGATCTGCCGACCTTAAGTGTACGTTCAAAACGCTATGTTTCTTCCTTTTCCTCCATTTACCACAAGACCTATCTGTGGGTCTGTGGCCAACAGGCTTGGTAGGTCTTAATTTGAGATTAATAATAATAGGAAGAGGTAAAGAAGAGAACAAACCTCAGATTTTTTCCCAAAAGTTTTACAAACACTGGATGAAGCAGAATCTGGACCCCGGTGACCACTAGGTCCAAAAAGCAAAGTCCCTGTTTTCCTCTATCACAGCCTGCTCGCTGGCAGGGCAGGGTGAGGAGCAGAACAGCCCCCGGCGCTGCGCAAGCGCCGCTCAGCACCTAACGCACCCCTGCACCATCAAGGCTTAGCACAGACCCAAAAAAGAGCACCAGCAAAGCCACTATGAAGAAAATTAACTCTGTCCCAGCCCAAACCGGTACACGCATCTTTGCTGAGGCTGGGGACGTGCCATCTCCTCTCAGAGCACTCTCTGTGTGCAAAGGCATGGGGGCAGGTTTGAGCCCCTCAGCCTCCACGGAGGGGCAGTGCCAGTGTCGTTAAAGCCATGGGGGACTCTCCGCTGGGGCCAGGCAGCCCTCCTCCTCACCCCGAAGGAGCTTTGTGCCTCTGGAAAATCACCGGCATGCTTTGCCATCCCCAGCGCAGGCCCCGTCCCCTCCCGAGCT
>NW_009201765.1:0-4879 GCF_000690835.1 Fulmarus glacialis | reverse complement strand
ATAAATGTATAAATAAATATGTAAATATATAAAAGAACTTAGGTTTAAAGAGTAATTTTTATCAAGACATTATTTTATTTAGTTAATATTTGCTTTTAATTTAAAACTAAGTTCCAATATAAAAATAATATTTCCTGAATAATTACTATTTTATTTAAAGCAACTTCATTAAAAACTAAGGTCTTCAATAAAAAATTGATGTATTAATTGAACAATGCATTATAGTTAGCTAAGTATGCTGAATCAAATCCTAACACCAGGTTGTCTTCAATGTATTTAGATAGTTTGATTCTACTACTGAGATTTTATGTGCTTTCCAAGTTTATTTTTGATGTGAAAACATACAGGCAATTTCCTACTTAGCTTTCCAGTTTTGTATTCATTGGAATTGAGTTTGTAAAAATTACTTACAGAATAGTGTATCTTTTCCTGGGGCTTAAAAAAAAAAGGAATTTGGTGCTAATCTGGGTTGTTACATTTTCTCATCTATCTCTCTGTATTTCCTCTCAGTACAGTTTTGGGTTTTTTTAAAGCTTTCAGGAATCTTGCTTTCCATCAACTTTGATGGACTATTGCACCTCCCATAACCTTTTTGTAGTTCTTGGCAATACAGAATGAAAGACTGGTACTTGTCTTACTTTACATATTTGTAAAAGAAGTGTTTCAAATCTAAAAACACCAAGGCTGTTGAGATTATAAAAAACAATCTACTTTTCGTTTTCAATTAATAGCAGCTATTTTTGAACTGGTTCATATAGCTCCCAGGATACGGGGTAAATAGATCATTCTCTGTTTATGAACCCTTATGTAGAGCTTATGTAGAGTAAGTTTTACCTTTAAATGTGAACATGAAGATACGAATAATGTTCTGTGACAATACTCGTAGGATAAAGAACTGCTTAATGCTAGCGAAGATAGCAAAATTAAGCCATAGAGCTGAAAATCTTTACTTGTACCGAGAACCACTTTTATTCATCAAGTAATCAAACTGTGCTCAATATAAACGTATTGACTAGTAAGAAAAACTAGTAAGAACTCCTCATTAAATAGTTGCTCATTTGTGATAGGTACACTGTGGATGTTCTAAGGGGCTTTTTCTTATGTGAGTCAAACTTGAAACATGGCACAAAGGTATAAGCATCTATTTAAAAAACAGTCATATATTATTTATCATGAACTGATATTAACTATGAAATCAAGCTGACTTCATAGGAATAAATGAAAACCTTTATATTAATGAATCACTACATTAGGAAATGAAGGGTTTGATCTTCAGTATATATTAGAAGAGACCTAAAAGTACTGAGATACTACAGCAGGAGTTAAGTAGAATTTAGTCTGAGTGGTGTCTGAGCTTCAATATCCTGTTAGAGAAAAGTATTTAAATCTCTCTTTCAAGAAATGAGTAATATGGGTTTGAACTTCACCATCCGGAAAACAGAACTAAATGTCAATCTTCCACGTGCTGTATGAAAACTCTAAGAGATGGAGAAAAGACAGGCAAACAGTGTTCCTCTGAGGCTTCTGACTTTTGTACAGAAACTAGGTACCTTGCTGCTCAGCACTTGAGACCAGCGCTCAGACATAAGTGTCTTGGTGTGTGGCAGTCTGAAGTAGCAAAAACTGCTTTACCGTAGAGAGTTTAATGCCTGAAGGTTTTGAGAATCAGTTTTGAATTTGGGTGGCCAAGGTCCAGGTTAAATGGGGCTTGAAAATCATTTAAGAGGACAGAAAGGGGGAAATACCCCCAAACTATCCAGAATTACAGATTCTGGAAGTACTAATGTGCACGAGTAATTGCATTCATTGTCTTTAGGGAACAACAGAATTATGCTTGTGCACAGATGCTTTATGGCTATGACTAGTATTCTCATGATTTTAAGCAGTCTTTAGATGAAGGCCTGACTTGGAAAAAGGAAAAATAATGCATGTTTTCACCCAAGAGCTAACACATTCCTGGCTCCAAAATTCTGTAATCAGGTCAGATTCCATACTTCAAATAGTTCACGTGTGACAGTTACTTTTATCACAAAATCTGCTTTTTTCCTTAAAATGCTATGTTCTATTACCTTCCAGACTAGAAAAGCTTTAAATTAACTGTGTAACATCCTTCTGCTTTCTTTAGTCAGTTATGTCATCATTGCATTTTGGCACCCGAGAAGAAAAGGATTGGCATCTGTTATGTAATACTTACTCTTTTATTTGGCCCAGTGCCATAAAATCAAATCACTAATAGCTCCGGGTTTAGGAGTTCATTCTTCAGTAGTGATACTGCAATCACTGTAACAATGTTATAACACTACCCCTGATAAATGTTTACAGTAAAGAAACCAATGTTTCATTGTTTTTGATATAGATAAGAATATTCATGTACTTCTGTGCTGACAGGTTACTGTAGTTGATGAGCTTCTCAAATTTCCGTCTTGCTGGCCAATTTCATTTTTATTCCAATTCCACCAGAGTGTTCATGTTTTAACAAAACCTGAAAAAAACATTCTTTACTACACGTGTTTGTCATAAATCTGTTTGTCAGATTAGGCATCTTTATATGTACATCCTATATTTCAAGAAGGTATTTTCATCTTGAATAACTCACGTGCTTAAATAGCAATTCTGTATCTTTTTTTTTATTATTATTTCATCTGTATGATGACATTTAACATCCAGAATTATGTCCTTTAAATGGACTGTGCACATTGGCATATTTTGAATTACACACAGCAGAAATATAATTTCTTCATCTTTTCTGGCAGGGAAGTTTTTGCACACTTTTTTTTCCCACTCTGCTGGTATACCTCTCTCTGGTCAGATGTTCTGTGGGAAGGTAGTTTTGGTTGTGATGCCAGATGTGATGTCAGTAAATTATGAAATTGCAGCAATTTTATATATGAAGAGGAAGGACACCGGCATGTCTTCTTCCTGACAAATTTTCTCCTGCAGAACAAGAAGGCACACAGGTAATCTTAAAGTTGTGCCCTGCTGATGCAGGAAAGCTTTGTGGGAAAGGGAGAATGCAATGTTTCTTTTAAATAGCAAAAATGTAGCTTTGCAATTCTTTGTGTTTTAAAAAAATATTTTTTGACTTTGTAACATAAAGAAATTATGCTGCCCTTCAAATAAGTATGGAGTTTTTTCTGTCAGACAGAAAAAAATGAAGAAAATAATTGTGAATGAAAAGATCCTTCAGCACAGATACATTTAACTTGTTTTTATCTAGATCCATTCTTAACTTTTCCATCAAGAGTCTCTAAATATTATATCCGCCTTTTCTTAATGTAAATCCTTAGCTTGGGTTTATCACATTCCCAGTGGTTGACATTTTACAAAGGCATCCCCTGGAGCTAACCACATCTCTGAAAATCATGAAACCTTTGCCAGATTTTTTTTTCCCAGCCAGTTCTGAAGGCAAAACTATAAAATGAAGGCTTTCTACATAGTTTAGCTAATTTTAAATTAGGAATGTCATTCTTTTCTTAAACTCATGAACTTAAATGGCCGTGTGCATTATTGATGTTGATTGTTAAATGGAAACACATGTTCCAACGTCAAACAAATTTCCTGTAATAAGTCACATTCAGATTTCCTGAAACTCAATTATGTTTTCATTTGACTTTCATTAGAACCAATTTTTACTATCTGTCTCTTTACACGTACAGTTTTTATTTTTGTTATTATTTTAATGTGTTAAACTACTTTCCATTATGTTAATTTCCATTCTTATCGCTATGCTTAGGAAATAATTGTAATTTTAATCAAATAATTGTAGCCTTAATGCTAACTAAAAGATCATGAATTAATTTCCCTGTCTTTACGGGAGATGCGGTAAAATGGAAGGTTTAGCTTGAATCACACAGAGCTGTGACTATAACTAACTTCAAGCATCAACACTGTCTCACTGTGACCCCCATCTTGCCATTGGGTGGTTCTTGGGTCGTGCCTGTGACCGTCTGTGGGAAAGACAGAGAGCCACCCGGTGCTACTGAACCCAGAAGCAGTATGCCTGATGCATCCCAGCTCATTTACTTCAGAAGAGCTGTGAAAACAGGCTGAACACCACAGGCAGTGGTCATTTGCACAGAAATTGCAACATCAGGCTTTTCTGACAGTGGACAACCACAACACTGATTATGCCAGAGCAGGCCAAAGAATAAAAGCCTATTAAGGTGAGGACACCCTTATATTTTCAGGAGGGACGTGGTCATCTGACTCTCAGCATTAACAGAATTATATGTGACTTTAAGATTATAATAAAGAGAGCCAATATTATTTCTAGTTAAAGAAAGGCACAGTGATTGCCACAAAACTATAGAATCATAGAATCATAGAATCATTAAGGTTGGAAAAGACCTCTAAAGATCATCAAGTCCAACCGTTAACCCAACACCACCATGCCCACTAAACCATGTCCCTAAGCGCCACATCTACACGTCTTTTAAATACTTCCAGGGATGGCGACTCCACCACTTCCCTGGGCAGCCTGTTCCAAGGCCTGACCACTCTTTCAGTAAAGAAGTTTTTCCTAATGTCCAGTCTAAACCTCCCTTGGCACAACTTGAGGCCATTTCCTCTCGTCCTATCACTGGTTACTTGGGAGAAGAGACCGACCCCCACCTCGCTACAACCTCCTTTCAGGTAGTTGTAGAGCGCGATGAGGTCTCCCCTCAGCCTCCTCTTCACCAGGCTAAACAACCCCAGTTCCCTCAGACGCTCCTCATAAGACTTGTATGTTGTTGTCTCTGGGTTTTAGACTATGTTGTTGTCTCTGGGTTTTAGGTTATGAAATATGTTTTCTATGTTGGAAAGCTTGTGCTTAATTAACGTTTAGAATACTGACTCTTTAAAGCCAGCCAGCTGAAAGAGTATCAAAGAAAATGTATTA
>NW_009201764.1:25976-42516 GCF_000690835.1 Fulmarus glacialis | reverse complement strand
CCCATTGATGCTTTGGTTGTTGCTGGCTGATGCTTGCACCGGGGACTTTTTATTTCTCTTTTCAGCCTCCCATGCCCTGCCAAGTGCAGATGAAGCTGTGGAGGGGTGGAGCACAGCCGGAGTGGTTGACCCAGCTGGCCAATGGGGTATTCTATACCATGTGACATCATGCTCAGTATAAAAACCAGGGGTGTGGGGGGGCTCACCCCCCGTTCGTGACACACGGTCAGCGGTCGGTGAGCAGTTCCATTGTGCATCGCCTGCTTTGTATATTCTGTTATTGTTGTTGTTCTCATTGTTATGATTACTGTTCTACTTTGTTTTATTTCAATTATTAAACTGTTTTTATCTCAGCCCACGAGTTTTCCTACTTGTGCCCTCCTGATTCTCTCCCCCATCCCACCAGAGCTGGGGGGTGTGCGAGCGGCTGCGTGGGGTTCAGCTGCTGGCTGGGGTTAAACCATGACAGGGTAGCAGTAGTTCCCAAGGTAAAGTATTAGTGAAACAGACCGCTGGAAATGAGAGGACATTTTGCATGGAGAACTGGGCTAGTGGACAGTAAAACAACACGTGGAGAATGTCAAAGGCACATTAAAGCTGTTCAGTGGCTACTCCATTACAGCTAATGGAGACATAGAAGCCTGATTCTTAGGCATACAGGCCAACAGGAACTCACCTTCATAACTGAACCTGTTTCTCTGCTATTGCTGGATCTGATGGCGTAGAAACTCCGTCCCACACTGTTCAAGTGCCATCCCGAACCTCACCAGCTTGTTTTTTCCTTCCCAGCTCCCAGTAGGAGGCTGTGCCAGCACTTCCATGCTCTGCATCTTGGTGTAAAATAGCACTCAGCTTTGAGGCTGAGCAGGCACACGGTCCATTTGCCTCGTCCCATGCTAAAAACCTCTAATCGGAGCAAGAAATGCCTGAAAAGCTGGATATGAAATTTTGTACAAGGGACAGTAGCACTGCCAGTCAGTGCTGGGGCCGATGATGAAATGGATGAAGACATCTCCTCCTGACTGACCAAGGGTGTAATTTTTTCTGCAATGTCCCCACTTCAGGTTTTAATCAGAGATTATATTCTGAGCTACTCGGTCCAGCTTTAGACTCGAGTCTCTAAGGTCAGCTCAGAGCCTCAACTGTGTCAGCTGTCTAAGCAGTGCAGCATAAAAGAAATCCCCATTACTGGGTTAAAAATACTGGGGAAATCCCCTCCTCCCCCTTCTTTCCCCCAGGTCTGATGATGGCAGTAAAAAGAATGCGCACAATTTCCCATTCTTGCTGCAATATTTTTCATGAAATCGAAAGCCTCTCTGCCCTGCTGGCAAAATACAGTTATTTGACTGTGATAAGCTGATTGCAGAATAGTTCATCCCACATCCTGTATTAGTGGAAAACATTGCAACGGTGCTGCCCATTCCTTCCATTGCTCGAGGGAAACCATTGCCTAATTAGCAGCAAAGATGTGGTGAATGAGCCCAGAAAACTAACCCACAAATCAGCACCTTTGCTGAAAAGAAAACCTCAATCCACTCACAAAGAATGGGGATAGCAAAGACTACTTCTTTTTCTTTCTTTTTCCTCTGCGTTTGCTGATCTGGGTTGAGAAAAAGCAGCACACCACAGAAGAAAAGTGGCAAGGCAAAGGAAGACAAGCTGTTCTGGTTACATCCATCCCTGCATTCAACATCTATACTGTCTGTCTGCTTTCTTGCCATATTTCTGGACTATTCAGCAGTGGGAAAATACCAGCCCTGTGCTAAAGATCTTTCTTCTAAGAGTTTTTATATCAAAAAAGTCAAGGATATCAAACTTGTTGGTACTTCTGTCACACCTGTGAGTATCACCCAGAACTAATTCTTCCCTACCTCTGTCTGTACAAGCGTTGAGCTTCCCCTTTGTCACAGTCCCACACTGTTACCTGACCTTGCATTGTGCAGCCTGAATGTCATTATGAGTCCCAGCTATGGGGTCACCCACTGGCTTGGTTTTCACCTCAAAAGAGCTGCTCAGAGGAGTTGAGCCTGCCTGCAACTGAGAGGCTGGGGGAGGTATACCTCTCCTCTCATCAGCTTCTTCACCACCTGCATCAAGACTGCTCTGTTGTCTCCAGGAGACAGCAGGTGAAGACGACCCACAGCTTCCCAGATAAGAAAGCACAAGGCTTGCCCAGCTGTTTGCTGTACTTTGAGAATCTTCCCAGATGGACTGCAAAAAAAGACACTGAATCCCTTGCCCCTGATGGGCAATTTGCTATTTTACATGGGCCAAGGATCCTAGCTGTACTGATGG
The DNA here is from genome assembly GCF_000690835.1 of Fulmarus glacialis. NCBI lineage: Eukaryota > Metazoa > Chordata > Aves > Procellariiformes > Procellariidae > Fulmarus > Fulmarus glacialis. The sequence goes on along the minus strand of NW_009201764.1, from coordinate 40,221 downwards.
TTATCCTGTCCCAATGTAGATCTTCATAAGCGTCTCAATTATTCTTGCTGCTAAGATGAGTACAAAAGCAAAACTTTGCCTCTTTGTAAATAAAAGAAATATTAAGAAATCTACAGTGTTTTTCTGTCCTTTGGCGTGGGAGGAAAGGATTAACAGCTTTTCTAAATCGGGGAGTAAGCAAAGCTTTGCTCGGACCAATATACCTTTAGCCCTCCTTCCTACTCCCCTTCCGCAAGGGACTTAGCCACCTAGAACAGAAAGCAGAGCTGGAAGTGATTCTGCTGCAAGCCCCTGAGGACCATTCTGCTGGCTTGGTATTTTTCCCCCCTTTTTGAAAATGCTGACAGCTTTCGAGCTGGCAAGCTGTTAGCACTGCATTCGCAGCCATGCCGGGTGTGAATGTGTGACACACTGCGGCAGGAAGTGCTCAACATCAGATCTGGTGATAACCGGACTTTTCTTCCAGGAAGACAAGATCATGTGGTCTCGTATGTGAGTAACCCAGGTTGTGAATACCAAAGGCATAACACTCTCAGTGATACGGGGCCCTTTCTCTGCTGGGTCCCCAAGACCTCTTTGGAAATGTCACATGGGGAGCGGTCCCCTCTCAAGCTGATGTGAACTCACGGTGTGTGGTTCGCAAAACCACAGAAAGGTGCTACAATGGTGTCCATCAGTACCAGAGGCAAACCAAAGCTGAACACCAGCGCTGTGTGGAAAATATTGAGCTAACAGCCACAGACGTGAGTCCTCTCTTTATTTGAAGCCCGGAGACAGCGAAGATAGCTGTCACATCTCTCATCTCCCTGTTTCCAAGATACCTTGTTTGTAAATAGGCAACATCACTCTCAGCCTCCTTCCACATCCCTTCCTTTTTTTTTACTGTGGAGAAGTGGAAAGTAAAGGGTACTTGCAGCAAAGGAATTCCTCTGAAGTAAAATCTGATCAAGGTTTTGGGTCCTGGGTTGACTCAAAAGGCTGCGGTGATAGATGTGGTATGCTTGCTTAGATAGATCAGATTGAGATTCTGTATTTTTTGTTCTGCTGAAAACACCAGAGAAGGAGGATGCTTCTTTCCAGGAAAGATGGATGCAAAAAGTAAGGTCTCTGGCATTGGGAAGTACCCTCAGCTGGGTTCTGACCCACTGTGACAAGCCCTTATAGCGTAAGCTTGGGAAAACCATATATATATACATGTAGGCCTAAAGATACAGCTAGACCCCAGTTATCTAGGGAAATTTGGGCTGAAAGTAACTTTTAAAAGTGAGATCTGGTCTCTTAAATATCTCAAGCAGTTCTGAAAGCATTTCTTATTGCCGTTGCATGCCTCAGTTTCCTATATGTACAGCAATGAGTTAGTTGGGAAAACCACACTGACACATTCCCAGTCAAACACTGCAGCTTTTCATCCACATATAACATTTATCTGCTACAATCCACCACGAGGCAACTACAGCAATGGCTTTTGGTCTTCATGCAGTCCCAGATTAAACCTGAACCAGTGGCAGGGCTGAAAACAGTTATCCCTGCCCAGCTGCCAAAATGAGCCCAAATGAGCTCAGCCCCAGGTCAATGCCACTGGCTGGAGCTCAGCCCCAGGTCAAGAGTCATCCATGTCCCCATCCCCCCACCATTTATTGACAGAATAACTCTATTTACTCTGCTCTAGCTGGAGCGTGGTTGCTTTTTGTGAAAAACAAAGGCGCACATACAGAGCTGTGGGGCTATAAGCAGGAGGTGGTGCAGGCAAGGTAGGTGAGGAGGACCTGGGGGTAGAAGAAAAGCAGATGCTGCACGGGGGAGCGAGTTGTGGTGCAACGGAGTGCTGTGGGGAGCCCAACGTCAGGAGACTGGGCAGCAAGAAGCACAAGAAGACCAGAGGGGGTCTTGCAGGTGGGGACTGAGAGACGCTGTGCTTTCATCTGCATGACCACTGTGGTAACCGGACCCGCTGTCTACTGTCATCTTCCCTCCTTCAAGCGATCTACACCTGCCAGCCAGCGTCTGCTCCATCTCTGTGCTGGGGAGCACACACCCTGCATTTTGCCTCTCCCTCCAATGGGACCAAGGAGGGTAAATAAGAAATACATCAGTTGCTCAGCAACTTCTTGTCCCTCGAGGAGAACAACGTAAGCTATCTGCACCAGAAGGTTGTTCTTCTCTGCACAGCTGGAGGTGCTCCTACCCTGACTTTTTCCAGGCTCTGCCTGCTCAGCCTGTGGATCTTGTCCCCCTGCAAGCCTCTGAAACCTCCATTTCAGAAAAGAAAAAAGCCATTGCACAGGGTGTGCTGACCCATCGCGGCAGGACGGTGCAGGACAAAGGCCGAGCTGAAGGGACATGGCATCAGGTTATTGATCACTGAGGAGACCTTGAGCTTGGGTAAATAGACGTCCTCCTCTCTCCCCCCCTCCTCTCCACGCGTGTGTGAGCTGGCTTGCGTAGGGGGCGTGGGCCAGGCCGCACAGGCGGCAGCAGGTTTCAAAGGTAGGTCTGCAGCTCTGGGGGAAACCCCGGTGCCTACCATCAAATCTTATAACAAAGAGGCTCTTCTACTGCTGCTTCCTGCCCTCTTCCCCCCGCCCCTCCGTCTGCGGTTCTTTGCTTGTGCCTGCTGTTTCTGAAGGGATGCTGTGATAGCGGAGAAGTGCCCTTGCTCTCCTGGACCACCCAACCCGGTTCATTGCGGAGGAGATCCTCCCCAGGGCTTGCACAGAAAGGTGGCCCACGAGAAGCAAGAGAGAACAGTCTATGCTGGGCCTGTTTGTACCGCGTGCCTCTCTGGAAGGGTGCCTTCAGCAAGCAGATGTATGGCTGATTGTCCGAGTGCCGATGTTCACCAAGCTGGGTTTAATGTTTCAGAGAGTTACCTGGCGCTTACGTTCTGCGAGCATGTTTCAGTGTTGCAAGGCAGCCTGGAGGGGTCAGGGTTCAGTAACTGGGGGAAAGCAAGGAGACTAAGACCACTCACCCCTATCGTGTGAACACTCCAGGGTATCCACGCGGGGTAAAATGGGTGTGAGGCCAGCCATCTCTTCCCACATCTGCAGCAAGTCCCTCCTGTGCATTCATGCTCGCACAGTCACATGCACCACTGGGCACCAAGATGACTCACAGACGCGTAGACATGGCACAGGTATTCCCCAAGACCTCTGTGCCCTCCCACGTGGATGCATTCACATCCCTTTCCTCTCCAGCCACAGAAACACAGAAAGCCTTTGGGGGCAGCCGTGCACTGGGTGATGGCAGAGGGAAGGAGAAGGAAGGTGGGTGAGATGGATAACCAAGATTAACGTGGCTCTCCTGGGCAATGGTATTTCTTACCCTCAGAGGCTAGGGCTGACAGAAGGGGTGCTGGTTAGGACAAAGCAAAAGAAGCAGCCTGGGGTAGACGAGGGGCAAAGGAAGCCAGAAGGTGCCCCCTGGCACAAGCAGAGGGTGGTGGAGGGCTGAACGTTGTTCAGGTGCTCTCTCCTCACTAGTTCAGCTAGTAAGTCAGTGCCAGCATGGGCTTAGCCCTGGGACACATGGTCTGGTGGCAACGGCAAGGTTTGCTTACTTTTAGGGACTGAGAGCAAAATGGCACAGCAGGCAACATGCAACTTCAGGATCCCAGGCTGGGCTGTTGTGGGCAACTTCTGTGTGCATTTGAGGTCATGGATTTTCTTTTGCATTGATTTCTAGGTCAATAAAATACCAGTTTTAAAACCATTCCCAGCCTAGGAGGACAACACTTTTGTCTCTGGACAAATTAATTACTGTATTCATTTGTGGTTTTGGCAGAAGCAAAACCCAGGAAACGCCTTGAAAATTGAGGGATTACCCAGGAGGTGTAGACAGGACAGTGTCCTGGAAGCCTGTCTCCCACTGATTTAGGAGTTTTACTCACATTTGCACTGAGCAAAGTCTTTGATGGTTAGCACACAGATCTCTTGGGGCTATAGATCTCGGGAGAGGAGCACAGAGATGGCAGAGCACCTCCAGAGACAGATATAAAGGGATACAGAAAATCCAGCCTGACCATGGTGTGCTGTGTCACTAGATGCCCCTGATGGAGGCCGAGGAACAGGAGGAAGATGCCAACTCCCTCTCAAAGGACGAATCAGAGACTAACTCACGTGACTGCCTCCGCTATGTGCCTCTCGGGATAGCCTTTCTTTTGCTGGCTGGAGCTGCTGCAGCAACTTGGTATTTCCTAGGTAAAAATTCAACATGTTTTGTCCCCACACAGGAGGTGGATGGGGTGTAGTCAAGGCAATGCCCAGCCCAAAGCACGTTAGTGACTCTGGGTGATCGTTACAGACTCATACATAGAGGTAAACCCCTCTCTCCTACATATCAGCAAGGTAATCCAGTAGTGTCTTCTGTTGGCAGACTACAGACCGTGGCACCTGGAACCAGCCGTCCTGCAGTTTTACTCTGGCAGCCTCCAGGTCCTCAATCGCCAATACTCCCCGGACCTTGGGCAGGTGGAGTCCAGAGCCTTCTGGTTGGAGTCAGCTAAGCTCCAGAAGATGGTGAGGACACTTTCATGACCAGAGCTGGCCCTGAGGCAGTTCAGTGAGTAGAAAGAGGAAGGGATCAGGCACCCCCATCCAAGTGACAGACTTGGTGGGTCTGTACAGCAAGAGGGATGAAATACAGGGTTGGCCATAGGTCCTTTTCCACTGTAACATTGCGCGGTAGTTATCAGACAACATTCTCGTTGCAGCTGAAGGAACTGATTCGTGCCACAGAGCTGGGTCGATATTACAACTCGAGCACAGTGTATGCCTTTGGGTGAGTAGCACCCAGAGCATTTTTGCTTGTTCATGTGTGAAAGCTTCCAGTCAATTGTACTCTGGTTTCACTGAAATCTGGCCAAGATAAACTGCTGCAGTCCACATCATGAGCTCTAGGCTAGGCTGGGCAGTCCAGATCCAGAATGGTTCCAGCATGACAGAGCTGGAGATATTTTGATGTTCATGTTCATCTGAGGTCATGATGAAAAGCCAAAACTGAGAAATTTTTCAGAGGTGCGAAAGTTCAAGAGGGGAAAAAAATTGACTGGAAAGAACTGAAAAGAAATCTGGGCTTGGCATTCTCAGTAGAAACTAAGCAGCTGGAAATTAATTTCTCTAATTCAAGAAAGTAATTTTATGGCCTGATTCTAGGCACCAGAAGGGAGAGGCCAGAATGCACCATAGAAAAGGTATTCCAGCCAAGAAGCATGGTCCACCTGGGAATAGGGTAACAGTGGAATGGGACAGATGTGGTACTACAGCTTTGCAGGTCATCACAGTAGATCAAGAAAGCAGGAAAAACTTCCAAACTGACGTATACATTTGCTTCTGATTTTTTTTTCCATGGAAAACTAAACCCCTAAATTTGTCCTCCAGCTAAGGAAAATTCCTATTTTGATGCAACTCCATTTTCAACTGGGGAAAGAAAAGTTTCACTTGCAATTCTTCCTCTAACCTTTTACTGAACAAAGGTTTGTTTCAACATCTCTTCCCCCTCCCCCAGCCAATTTTCTCTGCCAGCTGGTTGAACAGAGCTTTCCCAGTCACAGTCTTCTGCTGCTTGAGCCTGCCCAGCATTAATGGCTTGTGGTAAGGTACTGAGTCATAAATCGTCCACTTGTCACCACTGGGAGGTGAGACAATGAAGTCTTGAGTATTTCTTTTCAACTCCTGGTCAGTAGTAACCAAAGGTCATTTCTACCTGAAATGAGACTACTCATTAGACTAGTCTTGATTAATTATCACGTTAGTTTGACTACGTATGGTCATCACTAAAGCCAGATGGCATAAAATGGCTTCCTCCCCCTAAGGACTGAGCATTAACTAGCACCATGGACATAGCAGCTCTCCTGCCCCACTCAGAGTGGTTCCTCTGGGTCACAGCAGTGAGCTGGAAAGTCCACACAGTCTGATTTGTGGAAAAACAGTCGGGAGTTAATCTCTGGGGTTTGCCTTTCCAGTGATTCTGGAGAGGAATTTAACATGCTATTTCTCTGGTAGGGAGGGGGCTCTGACCTTCTTCTTCTGGTTTACCCTCCAAATCCCTGAGACTCGTCAGAAGGAGGTGACTGCTGAGAGGGTGAACACAATGCTCCACCAAGAGCTTTCCACCAGCTTCAACAGCTCGGGCAGCCTGTCCTACCAGACAGAGTACAGGGTCAACCCAGACTCGCTGGTTCTGCTGGGTAAGTACCAGCTGCTCAGCTATGGCCTGAGCAGTCAGAAATGCTCCAAGATTTATAAGATGCAGAAAGGAGGTTAGGAGAAAAGGCCAGAAGTCACTACTGAAGGGGGTAGGGAAAACCTGAAGAGGATAGGGAAAAAATGAGGATCAGGAGATAAAGTTACACGTATTTCTTCCTGATGGAGGAGAACTGAAGTTTAATAAAAAAAAGCATCCTTGCTTTGAAGGATTAAAGATTATGGGAGATACAGCTGACCATGACCAGCTAGGTAACTTTTTTTTTTAATTCCTTCTCCCATCAGCTTTGGCTTCTGTGAAGTAAGATCTTACACAGGTCATGACTTTGATTAGCTCAGCTCAAAAATAGCGAGCAATTAGGTTTTCTACTTTCCTTTGGGAGATTATTCCAGGCTACTTGATTGAGAGAAAAACAAAGGCAACATACCTGAGTCACCACTAGTTTTCCTCTGAGACAAAGCGTTGTTGCCACTTCAGTTCTTGACATATGATTTTAAGGATTATTTACTGCTGCCTACAGTGAAGATCACAGCCTGTTTAAAAAGCCACCCCTTCAGAACTGCTCTAAAATAGGTGTTAGATAAAGGACTAGAGATATGTCTATATTCAATGCATCCAAGTCCAATGGAATTTTTATTTGGTCTTCATAATGAAACTTAACTTCTCAGCATGATCTGATCCCTCTTACAGAGCCCCAGACCTCACAGGTTTTAAAATACACTGTGTTTCTTCTCTCCCCTTGGGACTCTCATTTCCAAGTTTCTTCTTCCCATGAAATGTTACATCACCAAGTTTTTTTCCCCAGACATGTTATCTTGCATTTTTCTAAGGTGAATCTTGTTTTAATATATCCCACCCGTATTTTCTTTAGCTTTTCCCTCCACATCTCCATTGTTTTGTTTTAGGGGTAATTTTTTTCGTGTCCCCAAAGAAAATTTTATTTTCTCAAAATGATTTTCACTCCCTCATCCAGACCATCATGTTAAGATCTTATTCTGAAGCTGCATTAGCATCTCATGAAGACATCTTCTCCCACAGTTACCATTAGTCATTTACTTTTACTTATGATTTGTTTCCAGCATACCAGACCGTATGCTCAGCCAATTTAAATTAACTTTCTTAAGAAAGTTATCATAAGATAATATGCTAAATGCTTCCAAGTCAGCTCATCTAGCATTTTCCCTTTATTTACTCACTTCATAATGTAGCTCTTAAATAAAAACGATGGTGCCATTCTTTTAGCAGTCCCCAGTTCCCTCTTATTCCCTTTTCATCTGTTTCACTGTTTTATTCATTTCAGCAGACCACACTTCTTTCTATTTTGGAATTTACACACCAGTTGTAGTTTCTCCAGCTCCTTTTGCTTTCCCTAGTCCTTTCTGCCTCCATCTCCAGTCAGAAGCACAGTCTAGCAACTAAGGCAAAAGCCAGAAACGGCTTATACTGCTGGGCCAGAGTGACCTCAAGCCAGTGACTTAACCTCTGGCTTTATTTGCTCTGTAAAATTGGAGTGAAAAAATAACCAGCTGATAGCAACTCATTAGCACTTCATTGCTTTCTGATAGACTCGTTTGCTGACCTGCTTAGCTCTAAACATTAATTCTCGCTGCAACCTGCCTTAAGACACAGAGTTGCAAACCACTGACTAACGCAAACCTCTCCAACGCTTTATTTTCACTAACAGCTACACTCGCCCCAGGACACTAGCCTCCCCTTTCCCCCAAAGAGTGTCAGGACTTCCTTCTCCTTAGAGGAACTCAGTTTTATTATCTTCAGGTAAAAGAGTACTTAATATCAGCTTAAAATCCGTCCTTCCCTACAGCGCGTGAGCTTCTCTAGGAGCCTGCCTTATGTCTGCAGGATCATCTTTTCCACAACATCTGTTTTTGCCATGACAAAACTGCTCAGCTGTCCCCACAGAATTGCAAGCTCTGCTTAGGAGCTACAACAGACCAAAGCCCTGACCTAGGCAAGCCCCCAACAGCAATTCTCACACCCAACTGACCTCACGGTGCCTTTTATTTTGGCAATTATTCCCAGTAGCACCTGATCTCTGGCCACTCCCAGTTCAGCTGGGAGGTTGGAGCAAAGCCCAGCTCTCCTAAAAGCATTGTCCACCCTGTGACTCTGTTTTGCACAGATTTGTAGTCCTTGCTGGTGGCTTCCTCTGCATCTCCCTTCTCCAGAGGTGGACTCTATAAGGATGTTGAGTAGCTTATCAACCAGTGGTCAGCAAAAGACACCTCCTTCCCCACCTTCAGTAACTCCCATGCTTTTCAGTGAGGGTTATTTAAACTAGGAGAGCAGGGGAGGGGTGAGCAGATGGTGAAGGCTCTGGGAATTGGGGTTGTGCCCTGTGGTGTGGCTGGCAGGGGAGGGGGATGGCTGCCTGAAGCAATGCGCAGCCCTCCTGGGAAGAAGAAGAGGTCCTGGAATAGCACACAAAAATGGGCAAGGAAAAAAGGCAAAGAAGCCCATAGTGGGCTGGAAAGCATGAATTTGGGCTGTTGGATTTGGGGCAGAGGCCAGAGAAATTTCCCAGAGAGATGGGGTGGGGAAGGCATGACTGAAACGGATCCCCAAGAGCAGACAGAGAAGTACCTGGAGGATGCCCCATGCCAAAGTTGTGAGTCATGTACATAGGAAGGAAGGGAGTCATCACCTGCCATGCTAGCATTCAGATACTACCAGTTTATCTTTTTGTTTATCTTCCTTTATATATTTCCTTTCTAACAGAATCCAGTGTGAAAGACATAGTAGTGCTGAAATCCACTCTGGGTAGGCTATGTTTTCCTTTCCTTTTGAGTTTGTGACTTTATGGGAGGGATTTTTACAGGGGACAGAAAGCTTGTTGTCTTCCTGGAGTTGTAAATCCTAGGAAGGGGAGGTGAGAACAGTAGCAAGGGAGCACCACTGCCGCTGCTTGGCCAGATCCAAACTACATGATGCAGCTACATGCTGGACTGCTCTAAGCATCCTGACACCTCTGCCCTAGTAGCACACTGCTGTGCAGAGATGCCAGCTCCCAGGGGCAGTGCAGCCACCTTAGTAAAGTCTTGCCCCTGTCCTGATGAGTCCTGTCAAATAGCTTGGTATACTGGTACAACGGTGCTAATTCCAGGCCCCAGGAAAACATACTGAGTGGGGTGGGGGTTTCCTGCATGGCTCTGCACTGGATGTAGTGTTAGTCATTTAGGAATCTGTTGTCTTAGAGATGTTTGAAGGTGCTTTTAGTAATTTCAGGCAGTGTTGTAAGTGCTGTGGCTGGCAGCTTGCATTAGATATGCTATTAGAAACTCACCTTTAAGCTGAGTTTTACTCAAAAATCCTCGTCTGGAAGCCTCCTGAAACCTGGAAATCAGATGAGGGGATGTAAAGCCGGGAAGAATATGGGGGTGAGAGGTGAAAAAGGTGAAAAAGAAAATTAAGCCAGTGGAAGATAACTGTGTTGTGCTGATATTTAAAGCCTGAGGCAGTATTGGCTTAATCAAGGGAGAGGGGACAGTTCTTACAGAGAGAAACTGGGGCACTGGTACGAGGGGACCGGTGCCACCGCAACATATGTAAAAGTAAACTGAGATCACTGGGATGAGTCAGCCTTACCCCGAAATAGAGCTCACACTGATATCCCAAGTGACAATCCTGTATCTTAATTTCCCTTACAACCGCTCCTAAGCCCCCCTTGCCTCCATTTACATCACCCTGAGGTTTAAATCCCTGTATCTTTCCCCTGGATTCAGGTTGCTACAGGTACAGCTATGTCCAGGAGGATGATGTTCTAAGGCTGGAGGGCCCTGACTACCTGGCCTCCAGTTGTCTTTGGCACCTCCACGGCCTCAAGGGCTACATGATCAAGCTACGCCTGGAGTGGACTCTCCTGGACTGCAGGGATCGCCTGGCTATGTATGACGCAGCCGGGCCCCTGGAGAAACACCTCATCACCTCGTAGGTAGCTCCTGAGCAGGGCGAGCACGGCGGGGAAGCCGGGCAGGATGGCACGACACACCACAGCAGGGGAAGGTGTTAGACTACATCAGAGGAAATTCTCTTTGATGCAGAACCTGGTTCTCGCTGATCAGCTGAAGTCAGTGATGTGGGATATCACACAGCCAGCAGTGCAGTCTGAGAGATTACAGCAGCACGAGCTGTCTCTCTGCCGGCCCTTTATTTGACTCAGTTAGTGCCTCACAGCAGGCGTGTGCTGTGGATAACATAGACCTCCATTGTCTCTCTCTCTCTTGTTCTTCTCTTTCGTTTGTTTGTTACATGTTTCACTCCCATCCTTTTACCTCTTTCCCCTCAGGATCTATGGCTGCAGCCGGCAGGAACCCGTTGTGGAAGTCCTTTCATCAGGCCCTGTCATGTCCATTGTGTGGAAGAAAGCCATGTACAGCTACTATGACCCCTTCATCCTCTCAGCACAGGTGGTGCCCCTGAAAGGTGAGGAAGGCTGGAGGAGAAGGGGCATAGGAACAGGAAGGAGACAGGTTATCTCCTACAACACCACCGCTCCTAGAGTGCTCCATCCCCATTAGGGGCGGAATTCACTCTAGATTGCAAGGGTAGAGGTGGTCAGTAAAAAGCAGATTAGATCTTGCTCCCTCACCTGGACTCATACATTAGCATCCGGCGTAAGTCTTTACAGCCGGGCTCTGGCAAGCAGAGCCTGAGTTATCGTGATACTTTAGGAGCAAGCCCAAGCTCACATGCATGGACAGACCAAATGTGGCCTGGACATCACGTCCACATGCACTCGCAGATAAATGTCAATTCAATATAAGAGTCTAAAGCAGCAATATACATTACCGTTACCCTTCTCTGAACAAGAGCAGGAGGCTAAAAGTCTTGCCAGGGAGAAATGGCCCCTTGGGGGGGGATGGTAGAACATCCCAGTCGCCTTTAGCATCAGGTCTTAGAGCCCCTTTTCTCCCTTCCTACAACGTGATGAGTAGCTGGCATCCCCAGACAGAGGTTGAGCTGACAGGTAGCAGGGCTTTGAACGTCTGCATTTACAGCCTGTGAAGTGAATATAACTCTTCGGGAAGGACTGGAGCAGCAGGGGAAGATCGGCACCCCACACTACCCCAGTTACTACTCACCCAACACGCAGTGCACCTGGCACATGACGGTAAGAGCCAGCTCCCGCAAGAGCATCCACCCCATCCCTGAAACCCACGCGGCACTCCCCACATTAGAGGGGAGTACAGACAGCGGTCTCAGTCAGATCGTCATGAGAAGCAAGCAGAGGGTGGCAGCCTGCCTAGCCTCCACATAATGTGTGTTTCTGAAGGGGAAGGAGTCTAATATTGCATGCTGGAGCAGACTTGCCATAGCTGAGCAGGAATCTGAAATCTGGTCTCCAGAGGAGTTCTTCAAGGCAGAACCAAATTGCTAGGAATTACCATGCTTTGAGACCAGCAGCAGAGCCACCCTGGGCTGCGGCACGGCCCCAGTTTAGATGGTGCTTCCTTCTGTCTTGCAATGTGTGAATTGGCAGCTCTCCCCTTCACACCTACCCTGCTTGTTTCTGGCATATGGAGTGGGCTGCAACACTCATAGGAGCCATCTCCACTCTGCTTTGGACCTCCTTGCCTGCAGGTCCCATCCCTCAACTATGGGGTCACCTTGTGGTTCGACGCCTACGCGCTCAGCAGACAGAAGCATGACCTGCCCTGTACCCAAGGCCAGTGGATAATTCAGAACAGAAGGTGTGTGCTGGAGTCCTGGTCCCTGTCTCTCATTTCCCACGTGGGATTAAACTGGTGTTAAACCTCTGCAGGTTCCCTGCTCACTTCAGCCACCAGGTCTGAGGAAGGAGAGCACATCACCACACTCAGCAGGCACTGTTTGTGCTGGTGCCTCTTGCTTGTCTACTTCTCTTTCAGCCCCTGTTGTTCACAGGCTTCCCAGTGAGCACATTCTTACAGATTTCCTTCGAGCTACCAGCCTGTCTTCTCCATCTTGCTGTTTGCATCAGGCTTCCTAGTTTTCTTCTGTGTGTGTAGCCTTAGTGTCCTCCCACGTCTCCTGTGTTTGCAAATCTGCCTGTCACTACCTCTGCAATATTATCTGCCTCGCATCCACCTCCGTGCAGATCTTCCACCTACCTCCCTATCCTACTGCTTTGACTACAGCCAGTTCCCCCTCTGCGGGACTTCCCAAAATCAGCATCCATTCGCAGCTGGGGCTGCTCCCCACCACTGCCCAGGTGCAAAGGACCAAGAGCTGCTCTGCTCCCATCTCCTCAAAGCAGGCTCCGAGCTGGATGGCTTTTGTTTTTCCTCCCACTTACTGCAAAATTGCCCCTTTCCCTCCAAAACCTCCCCCAGCCCATCTCATTAACTTCCTCTCCACTGCTCCTGTGGGGGTAATGTCTTTTCTTCTGAAGGGTCTGATCCAGAAGCTACATTCTCCTGGCTTAGGATTTTCACTTTTTCTCTCCCTGCTCTCCTCTCTTAAACTGTCAGTGCCACAGTTTCTACAACATGGCTTCTTCGGGAAGATAAATATAAGAACTGAATTGCTTTGTGTGGCCTGAATTCAGCGCTTGCCCAGAAAGTGGGAAATGTCCAAAGATAATAGGGTCACTCTGGACTCGCACATGGCCTGAGGGTAGAATTGGGTCACCATATCCGCAGACTGTTTTTGTCCTGTTCGTCAGGCCTAATTTTGCTCTGTTGCCCCCAGTTATTCCGTGCTGAATATCACGGCCATTCCAGTTGTTTCCCCTCTCTCTGCATCAGTTCCCACCACAGCATTCACGTGTGGTGGTGTTTTCAGACCTGTTTATCTCTGGGGCTTCCTCACCTCACTTCTTCAGCCATTTTGGGGGAGCCCCTAGGTTAGTTATGCTGCCTTGCACCTAGAGAGGACCCCTTGTTTCACCCGGGTTACTTCCTCCTCATCCTGGTCTTGCTCAGTCACCAAGATGTGACCAGGCAGACCATAATCCAGTGTCAGCTCTCCCACATGTTGACAGGGAATGGGTTTAAATCGCAGCCTTTTCCCACCAATCCTTCATAATCTCGTGACATATTGAAGGCATTTTGCCTTCCCAGCTTCCCACACACACCCACTCTGTGTGGCCCCCTTCACACCCCAGCCCCACCAAAAACCCTTGACCCACTTTGTTGTCTTCTCGTCTCCCCCTGCCCGGGACATCCCGCCTGTGTTTGCTCCTCAGGTTGTGTGGCCTACGGACCCTGCAAGCCTACGCCGAGCGGATCCCAGTCACATCCTCAGCTGACATCGCCATCACCTTCACCTCGCAGATCTCCTTAACCGGCCCCGGCGTACAGGCGGCTTACAGCCTGTACAACCTATCTGACCGTAAGTTCAGGCTCCTCCTTGCTCCTTAGTGGGGTGGTGGGGGTCCCAGTTGGCTACCAGCAGCCCTTGTGCACTTGGCTTGTGTTAGGAGAAACACAAGACACATCCCGTGAGCCCTAGGTGCCATCTGTGCTTCAGGCACATGCTGACAAATGCGATGATGTACACACCCCTGATTTGCCAAAAAGAAGAGTCATTTACGTGCGAAGCTGCTTCTGCACATGTGGCCCTGCCTCATGTTACCAGAGCATCCATGCACCGCAGCCCAGCTTCAGAGAGTTGTCTGCAGTCTCACCCCTGCGCCCACATCACAGACTGGCCTTGGGAATTCAATGAGAGACCATCTCTGACTTGAAGCGACTTTTATTTCGATTATAAGGGCTCTTAAGGAGAGATGTTTCCTGCTCACCTTGGAATCTGTGCAAGTGAGAGACAAATAAAACCACACACAAATATGCATACGCACTTATGCAAATGCATGCCCACGGTTGTCTTTCCAAGGTTCCCCCATCTCCATCCTAAAAGGTGCCTGTAATGCATACCAGTCCCTGAATACGTGCACCTACCAACACGTGTCTAACACCAACCCCTTCAAGGCCCCGACCAAGTTTTAATAACTCCAAAGAACCTACTTCAGCTTTCCCGTAGCATTCAGGAGTCACAAAACAGCGCTAAACCAGAGGTATAGCATGCCAGGCAGGTGGTTGTCTTG
>NW_009201764.1:23893-25966 GCF_000690835.1 Fulmarus glacialis | reverse complement strand
GCGAAACAGGGAAAGAGCCCTCCTTCCCCTTGTGCAAAGCCTGGCTCCATTTGCCCTTGTTCAGAGCAGATGACGTGACAGATTTTGGGGAGCGCAGCGAGTGCCGCCGGCATGCTGCTGCAGCACACATGTGGTCAGGAAGGTGTGCGGCTCCACGCTCCACTTTCAAGCCATGGTGCTCTGCTGCAAGGAGGTTTCCGGAAAGTCACTGGGGACTAACTACTCTCTGGTGATTTCACAGCCTGTCCCGGGGAGTTCCTGTGTTCTGTGAACGGCTTGTGCGTCCCAGCCTGTGACGGGATCAAAGATTGCCCCAATGGGCTGGATGAGAGAAATTGTGGTGAGTGATTTCTTCTCCCCGCTGGTCGCAGGTCTCAGCAGAACACAGCCCCTTGCTCCTCCAAAGCTAGGGAGAGATGAGGAGGATTCAGTTGGCCTAGGTACCGCCTCGTACCTCCCCTCCAGGAGCTTAAAACTCTGCATCCATAAAAGTCTCATCCCATTGCCAGGTGGCTTCAGCCTGCTCAGGAAGGAGCAACAACACTTCTTGCTCCTGTGCACCGCACAGTCTTCCTGGGAGAGACCCCTGATACCCATGCACCAAGAGCTCCAGGCAGCCTGAAAGAAGGCCCCTGCCCAGGCTGGTCCCCCCCGTCCTGCTTTCACCCCACCCAGGCCCTACGATCAACCTCAGCCCTGGCCTACAGCCCCCTCTGCTGTCATACCACTCAGCATCCCCTTCCCAAACCTCCCACCTTGCCTACACCTCCCCAAGCCCACCCGCTGCCCTGCTCTCTCCCTTCTCCCCCCAGGCCGTTCGTGACACTTGATCTGTACAGATCCTTACCCATACATTGCCCTCCAGTTTGGGAGCATCTAAGTCCTCAATCAGCCATCAGCTCTTCGTGCCAACAGCAATTAGTGCTGATGCAGACACTGTCCCCAGCATCCCAGGAGTCCTGCAAAGCCCCATTCTCATAGGAACAGCTATTCAGGCTCAGGCATGACACCTAATTCATCTACTCTCCCATCCCTGGTGTGGGCAGGGTGGGGCTTATCACATTGCTGCCACCACTAATTTTTCATTAATTGTCCCCTACACCTGTTTTTTCACAGACAGAAAGATCCCTGAACTGTAGACAGTGGCCAATTCTGAAAGGTTCAGAGGAAGGTATAGAAAAGTCTAAAGCAAAAGGCAAGAGAAATCTTTCTCAAAGAAGTTTTAATTCAGTACTGGAAGTGTGAGAGTTCTCACAGGATCACTGAGGCTGGGTTTTGCGTTGTCTGCAGTCTTATTGATGGTGCACTCTGTCCCATCATCCAGCTGTCTGACATCAGGGCTTGCTTGCTTCCCTCATGCAGACAAGGATACATATGCATCCTTAAGAATATCCAATCCTTTCTTGAATTCTGTTAGCTTCTTGGGCACCTTAGGCCCATCTCCATCCTGAGTAGCTATCAGAGCTCATGGACGTCAAGGAATCCATCATTGTTCAGGACTCACCTATCAGAGAGCAAGGGAAGCAGCTGCTCTGTAGGAGAAGGTGACCCATGAGCTGAGGGTGACAGCAAGGCAGGAGGAACAGTGACCTCACTAGACAGGATGCAGTCCTACAGAACCTGAACAAGGCAAGCAGACCAGGTCTGGTGATGGTAACCTGGGGTCAACGAAGAGTCCAGTGACCACAAGTCCATACTGATGAGGCAGGTCCAAAGCCAAGCCGAGAAGTCAAGGAAAGTTAAGTCAGCATCAGCAAGGTATAAGACAGGGTGCAGGCATACCTACAATGTAGATCAGGCAAAGACCAATAGCAAGGACCTCAGATGAAATGCAGCTCCTGAGCAAAAGGGGACCAGGCTGCTGCTCTTCACGGCAGTCTGTTTCAAGACTACGCAGCTGCACTATACCAGAGCTGGTCTTCAGCACAGGCTGCCAAATCCTTATGAGGTGGGGGAAGAGGTTGCGGAGCCTACTGGTGCACTTAGGGCCCTGACCTCACACCTGACACCTTGTCTTTCATGCCTAATTCCCGGGCACTTCCCTCCCGTGCAGTGTGCCCTGCAAAGTTCCAG
>NW_009201764.1:23212-23868 GCF_000690835.1 Fulmarus glacialis | reverse complement strand
AGGGTCTGCAATCAGCAGCTGGACTGTGTCAACGGGAGCGACGAGGAGCAGTGCAGTGAAGGTAGGGAGGGGACGGTACTGGGCTGACAAACGCCTTCCCCTATGCTCGAGTCATGGCTGTCGGTAGCATACTTCCCTCTTATGCGGTAAGGGCAACAGCTGGGAGTTAATGTTTGATCTGTAGCTGACCAAGCTTGCTCAGGAAATTCCCTGTCATCTTTTATGGAGTGCCCCCAAGCTCTCTGTTGCCTTCTTTCCCTCACTCAAAAGACTTCAGGCTGTGTTTGCAACCTGCCACCCTCCCTCAGCCCTGGTTCCCATTCCTCTTCGCAGGGGTCACCTGTGGTCCTTTCACCTACCGCTGTGAAGATGGGACCTGTGTGAAGAAACCCAACCCCCTGTGTGACACCACTGCAGACTGCAAGGACCTGTCTGACGAGAAGCGCTGTGGTGAGGAAATGTTCAGTCACACGTCACCCAGGCAGGTTCAGGATGCCACGTAGCTGCAAGTCATCCCCTTTTACCCACGCCACCCCAACATAAGCACCCGCCCTCCCTTGTTTCACCACCTTCTCCCTACCCCAGCCCCACGGCAGCAGTGCCACTGCTCCGTCCTGCAGTGGCAGTGGGATGGGGGAACCGACGCGGCTTATTTG
>NW_009201764.1:21885-23189 GCF_000690835.1 Fulmarus glacialis | reverse complement strand
CCAGTTCTCTGTGCTGAGCTGCCAGGAGACATTGTCTGCTCTTTGGACAGTTGCTCCCCATCTCCTTCAGGCAGAGGCATCAGGCCAGATAGACGTGTCTCACAGGCCAGGTCCTACCCACAGGCTGCCTGTTGGACCACTGTGCTGGCTTATAGAGAAGTAATGCCATCCTACAAGGCTCCAGCCAGGGAAATCACCCGTGAGTGCATGGTCACTGGCAGGGAGAGAGCTTGTGTTTTGATTTCCCTGCTTGGTATTTCTGGAGCCTCAGTGGGCAGCGAAAGGGAATGGCTGCGAGGGTTCCCTGACAGGACAGCAGATAGCACAGGCAGCATGCTGCCCCGAAGGCATCCCCAGACTGCAGCTGGAGGTGGGGTAAGGCTGTGCAGGCATCAGCAGGGGCATGCTCTTGGAGGGAGTGCTCTCCAGACCTGCCCTGGACAGTACATAAAGCATCTGCTGGCTGGGTAAGGCAAGGGATTAGAGGTCAAACTCTTCAGTCAATTAAGTAGGGAAGGAAGGGCAGGCACAGTATACCATGTTCCCTTCCTCCCCTGAAGTACCTGCTATGTCTCCTCCTCCTCAGACTGTGGGCTGCAAGCCCCTCTCAGCAGGATCGTGGGTGGTGCGAATTCTGTGGAAGGGGAATGGCCATGGCAGGCCAGTCTGCAAGTTCGGGGACGCCACATTTGTGGGGGAACACTCATTGCTGACCGCTGGGTGGTCTCAGCCGCGCACTGCTTTCAGGATGAGAGGTAAATGGAGAGGGGAGGGTGCTGGACAGCAGAAGGATTTACATTGCTTTCCATGTCACACACAATGGGAAGATCATCCGGCTTGTGAAAATGTCACGGGGCAGCTGCACCCTTCATCTGGCACCCGTGTCATGCTTCCCGTGGCTTGGAGCTGGAGAAAGGGGTATGGATACATGCACTAGTATGTGGGTGTGCATGCAGGGCAAAAAAGGGCAGTGCTGGGATTTGCAGAGCGGCTTTGAGAGGGCAATGGTAGTGGAAGACACTTCACAGCTCCATGTTTGCTTTGGCTCTGGCTTGTCCCCATGCTGTCACAGCCATGGAGGCGTCAGCATGTGCTAGGATGGGGCCAGGATAGCATTGCCTGTGGAGGATGCTGTTTGGGTCCCATGCTGCCCACCTCCAGGGCCTGCCCTTTCAGGAGGAAGCATGGTCTCTCCCCCAGTTCCTTCTACCCAGTGTACGTACCACAACAATGGCAGTAACATACAGATCAGGGGGGTTCACTCATTCTTTCAAATTGGGAAGAAGTGAGGAGGAGGAAGGTCC
>NW_009201764.1:0-21854 GCF_000690835.1 Fulmarus glacialis | reverse complement strand
GGGGGTGTGGGGGTAAAGAGTGTCCACCTTCATGCCCAGTCTCCACCTCCTCCAAACTCCCTTTTTCCTCTGCCAGTGAGCCAATGGGGATCCCCCACCTCCCCAGCTACTACTGCTGGACTTCCCCAGCTGCCCTTCCCTCCTGATGCCATGTGAGCTCAGGGAGGAGGAGCTGCTGGTCATCCTCGGTATGGTGACACCAGCCTTGGTAGGACTAGTGCTGCTTTGCGGTTGCACTTCTCACCTCACCCTGCTCCTGCCATGCTCCTACCCGTGTCCTACAACCCTGCAAGGAAGCCCACCAGCACCTGGAGCAGGCCTTTCAAGTGGTCCATGAATTTGGCCATTTTGGCGTGTCCCAATGCAGGACGGATGGAGCTAGCACAGCCCTGTTAAATGGCATATGTGTGTGCCTCTCAGGGAGAAAGAGAGAATTTAAGTGGTGTGAGAGAGAAGAAGTAGGGGGAAAAAAGAGGAGCAGCCTGGGGTGGGCTGTGCTATGGGCAGCAGTCTGTGCAGGCAATAGGCTGGAGGTGAGTCCTGAAGGGGAGTTTGGAGCAAGAGAGATGGTCAAACCAAACCAGGGAGTTTTTCACACCCAGAAAGGCAGCGTGGGAGATAATGGCACATGTAAGGCAAAAGGTGACAGGACTCTGAGTCTAAACCAGCCCTCTTCCTGCTTCCTCCTGCTCTGGTCCAGGACGAGGTCCCCTCTGCTCCTCACCCTCCTGCTGGAGTCAGAGTCTCCCTTGGCTGTTAGCTCTTAGCTGTTCTGTTCTCAGAGGTGTCACCTTGTTAGGCTGTCTTCAGCTTTAGCCCCTGCTTCTGTAAAGGGCTGTCATGCCTTTTAATGCCCTCACCTCTAAGCTGCTTTTCTCACTTCACTCCCTCGTAGCAGTTTCTCAGAGCTTGCTCCCCTTCTCCATGTCTTATTCTCCTTGCAGCTTTGCTTCACCAGCTCAGTTCTTGCTCTCTGCCCTATCATAGTCACTTGCACGTGACCAGCCCCACTTGCTTGTCTAATCTACATACACCTTTTAGCCTGCTTTGCTAAGGAAAATAAGCAAATACAAGCAAGTTGCCCATGTGTATATGAGTGTCTGCCCAAAGCTGGTCCCCCTGTACAGGCATGTCAAGGCATCAAAGTGATGTACCACCTAGTTTATTGAAATCAGTAGCCAAATAAAGAAAGAGGACCCTCTGAGGGAGATGATCATCCATATCGAAGACTCCTCAAAAGACTGCAACAGAAGCCGCCAGGCTCTGCCCATCCTTTTCTGTTCATGTGATGAGTTATCTTCTCTGCTGTGTCATACAGACTGGCCTCCGCCTCCATCTGGACCGTTTACTTGGGTAAATACTTGCAAAATGCCACCAGCCACACAGAGGTGTCCTTCAAGGTGATCCGCCTCTTCCTTCACCCTTATTACGAGGAGGACAGCCACGATTATGATGTGGCCCTGCTCCAGCTGGACCACCCTGTGATCATCTCGCCCTTAATCCAGCCCATCTGCTTGCCTGCTCCTTCTCACCTCTTTGAGCCTGGCCTTCATTGCTGGATCACTGGCTGGGGAGCCCTCAAGGAAGGCGGTAGGTGCAAGGTCTTTGCTGGTGGCCTATTGTAGCAGAGCCAAAGTGGAAACACAGGTTCAGATGTGGGGTGGGCAGAATAGACTTCTGTTCACCCCAAATCATTATGCCTCCTTCACCCCCTTTGATTTTGGGTCACAGGTTGGCCAAAGTTACTTACTGAGTGCCTTAAAACCTCATTCGGAGAGGCAGGCATGAGAGTCCAGTAAGCTATATGGGGACAGCATACGTTCCTTCATCCAAAGACTGGAGTAGCCCTTCAGGAATTAGCGGTCTGACCAGGGGCTATTCAGCCATGGTCACAGCATGGAACAGCCCCAGTCCCAAAGCCCAACCCCATGCCTACACAGATATGTGGGCTCCTGTTGAGTCCTTCCCCAGGAACAGAGCCTGACCAGAGAGAGTAGAGATGAAGAACTGCTCTTCATCAAACCAGGACTGGGTCTCCTGGGGACACCTGTCTGCGTCCCCTGCAGCAATATTTTCCCCATGCCAAAGACCTTAGGACCTGGGTCCCCCCAGCAACACCTGCACTAGTAAATTCAATGGGAGCAACGCAGGGTCTGAGCGCTGTCCCCTGAGGATCACACTTTGTAATTGTCAACATGTGCCCCGGTACCATTTTGGCCGCATAGCGCCTGCACACTGCTGGGGGACAACATGGACCAAGACATGTTCCCATGGGGAGGTATAGATCCATCCATTCTGTTTTGTGAGGAAGAGTTTAGCTGTATGGGCATGACTCCTCATGTTCCCTCCCCATAGCGCCAACAAACAGGTCCAGGCTGTTCTCTAGTAGTGCATGGCACAGGAATATAGATGTGCTCAATCAGGTCAACTTAGTGCCTTCACTCACACACTTGCTCCAGTTGCTTCCTAAATGGAAACACTCAGACGTCTATCCAGAAGTGGACACTTCTGGTTTGCATACTTAGCCAGAAGAACTTAACATTGAGAAGCAAATCCAAAACTCCAACATCTCAGAGGTTTACCCAAACCAAAATCCTCCTTGTCCCAAAAGCTGAAGTGCACACAACATATCTCTGCAGGGGAATGTTACTCCTTCCATGCAGGTGAAGTGCTCTGCTGAAAGTCAGAGACTGCGATGCCAGTGGAGAGCAGAACAGTAATTCAGATGGCAGCTTCCAGCATGCAGTGAGATGGGCATGGGCTGGGGGATCATGGTAAGTGGTGGGAAGATCCACCATTGCTCACCTGCACTGCTTTTTGTGCTCTACCCCTCAGGGCACATCAGCAACGTTCTGCAGAAGGTGGACGTGCAGCTCATCCAGCAGGACATCTGCAGCGAGGCCTATCACTACATGATTTCTCCCAGGATGCTGTGTGCTGGGTACCACAAGGGCAAGAAAGATGCCTGCCAGGTGACAGAGTTGTGGGATCAGGGTTGACTACTGGAGGTGGGGTGTGTCCCGATCTCCCAAATGCACTCCATAGCCTGAAACAAAGGTGAAAAGACCATAAAATGCCTGACTCCCCCAACCCTTCCTCTGGTCTAAGTGGCCAACAACAGCTCTGAGGACCACTTCTTCCCAGCATCTTTGCCTTAGACAGGATCCAAATACATGTAAACTTCTCCTTTTCTCATTTCAGCCCATTCTCCACTCTTTACCTCCCACTTACAAGTCTACATCAGTCTTTCCCCCCTCAGCCTCATTAGCATCTGTCACACAAAGTAACCTGTCTGTTCCTTCATTACTAACAATCTCAAGGAATTCCTCTGTCTCCCATCCCTCCGGGTATCCAGTTAAATTCCACCAGCTTCCTTGCTCTCCATGTATTTGGAAATGCCACACGGAGCAGAAGGAAACAACAGAGCTGTCAGCTTCTTGGGAGCTGGCTAAGGGGGAGGAATTTGCATGACGAAGGAATGCACAATGGGTTGGATGTTTACACTGGAGACTGTTTTTGACATCTGCCTAAGGTACAAGGGATGTCCCAGGCATGAGTTGAGGGGATACAGGAATCTGCGTACAGAGGGACTCAAAGCTAGTGTAATCATCCAGCAGGAGAAGCTGGTGGATCACCATCACCCCATTATTCTTTCCCTTTCTCTAGGGTGATTCTGGAGGTCCGCTGGCCTGCAAGGAACCCAGTGGCAGATGGTTTCTGGCTGGTTTGGTCAGCTGGGGAATGGGATGCGCACGTCCAAACCACTACGGGGTATACACCAGGATCACTCAAGTGCTGAGCTGGCTGAACCAAACCATGAGCTGAGAAAAGTGCATCTCTGCCTTCTCCCCATCAGACCTACACTCACATGGCACTCATTCCTGATCTTGCTCACTTGCCTCTCAGAGAGAGTTTCTGTGTGGGATGTTGTCAGACCCAGGATGCTCTTCTGAGCAGGGTAAAAAAAGCCTGCACTGGGGATTGTACAGAAAAGCAAGCAGACCCTCTCCCCACTCAGTGCTTCCCAGGGAGCATCCCAAGGTGTTTTTAGGCCATCCATCCAAAAGAGTTGGCGGGGGTGGAGGGACGACACACGACACACAGCAACGGTCCCAAGTTGATGGTTTCTGAGAAAAGGAATAAGGGGAGTTGAACTTTCCATGAACCATGTGATTCAGCCAATTCTTATGCTGGAACATTTGCTGAAAGAAAATGTGACTGATGTAGTTAGAGATTCCAGTAACTGTGAAATCAATCTGCCTCCCTCTTCCTTCCTGCTGCTCATCCTTCTTCCCCCTTCCCCTCCCATCACTCCTCCTCTTCCATCTCCCTAATTGCTTCTTTTCTTAGCTGGTGTGTGCTGTTCAGCTCAGTCAGGCAACTCTTCATGTCTCACTGACTCCCAGGCACGAGTCCAACATCGCACCCCCAAGCGCGTGTCCTGCCTCCCTGCTGGCGCAGCACCCCGCCTCCGCTGCTGCACTTGGACTCCTTCAGGCAAAGGCCCCGGCCCCTCAGTAAAAACATTGGAGCAGCCTCCCATCCTCTTCCCTCAGTCCTTCTAAATAACCTTTAACAAGAGGGCGTCTCAACTGCTTCCGTCTCCCAACTCAGATAATCCAGGAGGTGAAGGAGAAGGCTTAAGGGCACAGTGCTTAAACAGTGACTGCTACAGGTTTGGTTTTTTTACTGAAGATATACATATATATATATGTGTGTGTGTATATACATATATAATGGACGACTCTCTGGAATTAGAAATAAAATTAATTTGAGGGGGTTTTTGGCTCTAGTTTGCCTTATTCTGTTAAAAACTATCTTGGTGTTTGTATCTTTTTGACCAAACTCCAATCCTGGCACTGGCAACTGGCAGAAGTTTCCACAGCCCTGCCCTCCCTCTCAGCTGTGTCCCAGGCGCAGCGGGGTCAATATGCTAGCTAGATAGGTGATCCTCGCTTATTGTTATGATTTAGGGGTGCAGGTACCAATAAGCAAACCTGCTCTGTAGCCTAGCTGCCTGCAGTGGGGATGCAGCACAGACCCAGTGGGAAGTACCTCCAGCCCCCAGAAGACAGGCGCAGCACAAGCAGCTTCTGGTGGCTCCGGGTGATGAATCCAAACTCCTCTTCTCCAGCTCCCACCCCCTTCTACCAGCACCAAATTTCTGCCACTTGAAATGAGAGGCGGCAAGGAGGAACACACTGTGAATTTTATTCAGAGTTACAACCTGGTGTCCTCAGACAGAACAGTGAGGCAAAGGCCCTGCTCCCCAAGGCAAGGATCTCCTTGTGCTAGCACACACGACATCAGGTGCCAGCACGTTCCCGGTAGCCGGGCAGCACGCCTGTCTCCTCCTCACCCTGCCGACACAGGGCTGCTTTGGGGGACAGGGAGGGAGGCACCAAGGAGCGTGATACCCAGCACAGGGACACCCCGTGAGCAGTGCAGGTGGCCCAGGAAAGGGCAGTGGCTCTGCATTTGCCTTCTGGCCACCAGCTGCCAGCCCAGACCAGCTGCCTGCAACAGCGAAAGGGTGAGGATTGGTCCTACAGCCGCTGCCACCACCTCGGGGCCCCAGTCGCATCCAGGGTGTTCAGGAAGGGACCGCAGGCTGCAGTGGCTGATCACTGATGTCTCCAGCAGGGGCCACTGTGACATTAAGGAAAGCCAGCCTGCTAGGCATGGGAAGGGGCTGTGGGCTCCAGCCCCTACAGCAGCCCAGGGGCTCCTTGGAGCATCTGTCCTCCTCCAGGGCTAAGGCTCAGGCCTCCGAGGTGAGTTTGTAAAAAAGAATGGCTGCGTGTGAAGAGTAAAGGGGGCTGAGCGGTGTCACTGTGGGGCAAGGGGCTGCTGTACACTGCAGTACAAAAATAAAGATATAAACAAGAAATGAAAAGGCTGGAGTGGAGTGTTGGGATCACATCCTCAGACCTCTGGCTTGTAACAGCTAGAGAAGGAGAGAGAAAGAGAGAAAGAAAATCAACGGCAGGAAAAAAAAGTGATTGAGCATGGAGAGGAGAGTGAGAAACAGGAAAAGGGAAATGACAGAGGAAATGAGAATAGAAGAAAAAGAAAAGCGATGAGGAGTGAGGGTAGGAGAACAGAGGAAAAGGAAGGAAAAGTCCGCGTGATTAACATACACTGACATTTAAGATAATAACACTCAGGTCCCACAGCCATGGACAAGGAGGCTCTCGAACAGAGGGAGAGAGAAATGTCAGCCAGCTAAGAAGTGACCTCCACCAGGAGAGTGGCACTGAGCACCTCCGGTTTAACAAAAGCCCCACAGTTTTCCAGTATCAGAGAGGAATACGCCTTCTAAAGCTTTCTGTACCCAGCCCCACAAACACAGGCCAGGCAGCCTCTCTGAGCAGGAGGCAGAGCCCAGAGGTTCATTTCGCACACTGTGAAGCATAGCTGCGAGAACATCTGGAGCAGGGACTGGCCGCTTCCGTTCTGCCTTCGCCACCTTCTCCCACTGAGCTCTTACCCTGGCAGAGGCAGTGAGGGAAAAGCCCAGGGAAGCGAGAGCAGGGAGGGGAAAATAACAGGCTGCCTTCTGCAAACTGCTCTCGGGCTGGCAGGCAAAGGAGCTGCGGATGGCAGTTTGGAGAAGCGATCTGGCATGCGTGTCAGGCAGACACGTGGCAGACTTCCCCCCCTTCCCCCTGCCACCCCTGCCTGCTTTGCATTCATTTCCACCCCTCTTCATTTTTCCCAGCTGCGCTCTCCTTTCTGCTGCCAGAGCCTCTGGTCCGGAGCAGTAGGGCCTGCTTGGCACGTAAAGGCACACATAGGATGAGAACTGGAAAAGCCACCTTAGGGATGAGTCAACCTCCCCTCCCTCCTTCCCCTCCCCAAGCTCTACAAACCAGGACCATACCCACAAGAGGGAAGTGAGTCAGTCATGCAGAGCTCAGGCTGGCAGGAGCTGAGAGTGCAGACAGGTAACGTACCTGCAGAGGAGGAAAAGTGAGGAGCAGAGAGAGACAGGGCCCCAGGCAGGGACCACTCTGAGCCCTGGGGGGCAAAGAGAGGAGAGGGAAGGATGCTGGAGGCTGGGGAGTGGGGCAGGGTGAGAGGTAGGTGACAGTGCTG
Organism: Fulmarus glacialis; assembly: GCF_000690835.1. Taxonomy (NCBI): domain Eukaryota; kingdom Metazoa; phylum Chordata; class Aves; order Procellariiformes; family Procellariidae; genus Fulmarus; species Fulmarus glacialis. The sequence continues at coordinate 14,756 of NW_009201764.1, read as the reverse complement.
GGATGGACACGGAGGGGAGCAAGAGGGAGGGTCCAGAGGAAGAAAGAGTTTAGTTCAATCCCAAATAGATGGACAGTCTGCAAATAAAAATATAATCGTAAATAAACCAAGCAGTTTAAAATACAAAGCAGCAGCCACGGTAACAGCTCTCCCCTGCCAGCTTTATCTCCAGAGAGACTCCTGCTCCTGGAGAGGACTGGCCCCACACCCCACACCTGCCCTAGTCCTTCCCCTGCTGCTAGCTGTGAGCTCTCACCAGAAAGGTGGACGGGTCTATGCTTGGGGAGTTATTTTTATCATTTTCCTCAAGGATTTGCTGCACCTTTCTCCTCTGCTTCTGCTTCTGCCTCTGCCTCCTCCTCCACCTCCTGCTCTTCCTCCTCCAGGTCCTCCTCTGTGCTCTGTGGCCCAGCATGCAGGACAAAGGGAAGAAAGAATGGAGATACTTGCAAGATGAGCCATGGCAGTTCTTTCTGACACACAAGGGAATAAAGCAATGGTCATGACACTGGAATAAAAAGGGACCTTTCCCCATGGCCAAGACAGCTCTGGGTCAGGGAGCAAAGAGACTTGTCTTCCTCTGGAGCATCACGTCAGGGCTATCTAACCCACTTATAAATGCTGTGATCCTACTGCCCAACAACTGCCATCAGTCACTAGTGCTCCTTCCTGTATCCTAGGTGTCTACGGTACGTCATGCACTGCCACATGTTTCTGTCCTTCCCTCAAAATGGGATCAGGTGATCTCCTGCTCCTTAGGCTGGGACTCAGCAAAAGGAAAGAGAACGCTGCAAAGTCTTCAGGAAAATTACACCCTAGAGGCAGAATGACACTCACAGCATGGTCATGAGGAGGCATGAGGGGGATTTAGAGTAGCATGAGAAGTGCCAGGGTCACTTGCTAAAGCCATTTGCCACATGCAGCCGGACACCGCCACTCTCAACAAGGGCACTCCTCCTTTTGGGCAATGGGTGTAATGCCATGGTACTGAACAGCAGGGCAAACCTCTGTATTTCACCACTGAGGTGCCCCACAATCACAGTGGAGAGAGGATAGAAAGAGGGAGCAAACAAGAGCGAAGGATCTCATAGGCAACAGGAGTAGGGCCACAGCAAAGTTGGTCTCACCTTGGCTTTGTGGCTGGGCTCAGAGCTCAGGCCATTGGGGGAATTGTACAGCTCTTTGGAGACCACGCACAGGAACTCTGTCTGATCCTCATTCCCGTAGTTATAGGATGAGCCAATGTTCACAAGCTAGAAAAGACAAGAGCAAGAATCACAAGCACATGTTACTGCAAACGTCCACTCCACCCGGGGAGCAAGGCAGGAAGCCCACCATGCAGCATGAAGTCCAGTCCATACCCCCAATAGAAATGCCTCATAACTAAGCTGACAAGGCAGCACAGAGAACCAGGAGAGGAGTCAGCCAGGACGCAAAACAGCTTAACCTCACACAGTATCCTCTAAACCTCTAGGGAAGGGGCAAGAGAGAGCCAGTTTGACAGCACCATCAATGACTGACCCAATATTCTCAGAGAGGGAAGGTGCATTGCCTGGGGACTGTATGGTATTCATGATCTTTTCGCCAAAAGACAACTCCTTCCTACCCCCCTCTACCTTCTTCATACCTGCTCAAAACGCCATCCATCCGACATAGTGGAAACCATCTGAGTGAGCTCCTCTTCCTGGCACTGTAGCACACGGTAGACATGCTTAGGAGGCACCTGACAGCAAAATTGCAGACCATGTTGACAACGATCAGATGCTAAAGGCTGTTGCCCTCCTGCAGAATCAAGTGGTGGTACCCCTCCTTGACCCCTCCCTCTGTCCTCTTCCCCATGTCCCAGGTTAAAAGGCAGTGGAAACCACAACCCAACTTTCTACAATGCTGTCATAGGGAGCAAGAACAACAGTATCTCTTCTGAAGAGGAGGGACTGAGCTGAGTGCTTCCTGCATTGTCCCCAGAAGATACCGGGCTCTTTCGATGGGGAGTTCGCATTTGTCGTTACAAAATCATTTATGCAAATGCCACAAAAGCTGATGGGGTTTTGCGAGTGCAAAGTGACTGTGTTGCTGGAGGCTTACAAGCTGAGGCAGACATGATGAAAAGCGAGATATCAGCCAACTCGCCCAGAAGACAGATTTTAAAAGGTTATTGGCCAAAACAAGGTGTGATTGTGCCACAGGATTGAGTCCTTGTGCCTCACTGTCTGCATGTAACTCATCCACAGACATCTCTTCACCTGTTCCCTCCAGGTTTCTCTACAGGTATCCCCATGCTCTTCACTGTGATTATACTCCCAGGACTCCCCACACCAGAGCCCTCCTCCCCACACCATCTTCGCTCTCCTCACAAACGTTCTTCCATATCCCACAGCAACCAGCTGCCTTCTTCCAAAAGCTAGACGAGCTGATTTGGTTTCAGGGGCTACATCCAGCATTACTTCTGGGGATGCAAAACAAGCCTGTGACTTGTTCATTGTAACTAAAATGGCGGTAGCCTGTCCCCTGCAAGATTTTGCTATGTGGACATTAGCACATAAACTCTAATTACATGCTTCCTTCCATTCCTTGCTGCTTCTCCCAAGTCTGCTCTCCCTCTAGACTCACCTGTCCCTTTCCAAATTCCCTCCCTTGCCCACCCCACTCTATATTTCCTTGCCATTTCTCTCCATACATGAGTTACTGTGTAGTCCTTTTCTTCCAGTCGATCCTTGATTATTCGGATTAAAGGACCAATATTATAGAACTCGGCTTCTTCTAGGACCCCTGAGAAAAAGACAGAAGGACCACAAAGACAGAAAGTTAACAGCCCGTCTTTGTTTTTTGGCCTGCAAAAGATCAATTCTGAGCTTCCCAAGGTCCATAGGGAGAAATGACACTGCATCCTCACTTTTTAACAGGTTTCTGTTGCCTGAAACTCTTACTGCAGAGAATTGAACCCTGGCTCTCTGTATTGCGTTTCTAATGCTCACCCCTATTTCCTTATGCTGCCTGCTAGTACAGAAACAGCCACTGTCAGTGAAGGCTTGTGGTGAGGACTACTAATACCTTTCCCAGATAACTGGCCAAGGAGAATACATGTAGGCTCCAGCCTCTCTCAATGACCAGTAGTTACCACTTTGTTCAGTCCCTCTTCTTAAGGCAGAGAACCACAACTTGTTCTGACCTTGTCACTAAAAGACCCTAAAAAATCCCACCTTTCCTCCAGGGCCAGCTGCACCCACCTTACAGTCCCATATGACTTCAGATGATCTTTGGCTCTTTCCCCTTTGCTTCACCTTAAAGCAGGTAAACAGAGAAGTGTTTTGGTTTTTTTCTGTATGGTATCTGCGTCCGTCACCCCTCCTGAGACTCACCTGTTTGCTAACAGGCCTTCAGGGAAAAGGAGGTGGGTTCCCAGAGGGTCGGTGAGGGAAAGGTGGCGAGGAGCCAACACTCACATGTCCCCAGGGCAGTACACAGACAATGCAGATGGGGAGATTGATCCTTCACTACCTGACACACTCAGACCTCTTCTGAGTCCCTCATTCAGCTGTGAATCATCTAATGGGTTAGTTTTATGCCAGCCTGAGTGTCTGCAGCAGGCAATGTTAAGCTATGAATGGGACTCCTGTTTATGCTTCAGATTTTATGTTAAAACCTGTGGATGAACTCTGTCTGACCTCAGGATTACAAGAAATGGCAAGTAGGAAACACCCCAGAATTGTGTTTATTACAATTCTGTACCACTGCTTAGATATATTTTTGGAATTATAATTCATAAGACAATTCTGAAGAAAACTTTCCTTGCATTAGGTAAAAATATGTAAGAAAGACAGGCAAGAAGACTAACGAACATGCAAAAACTGTGCTTGGCAAGGGCTAGACAGCACAGCCTGTCTTTGGAATTGGCTCCTTGTTAGACTCTAGCATCCAAAAAATAATAAGGCATTGGGGACTGCTGGCTGGTAACACCGTGATGTTACTGAGCTATCCTATTGGACCCCCTGTCAACCTCAAATGAGGGATTGGTTTGCCTGGCTTGCTCCACTGGAATTGCTGCAGTCCACAATCCATCAGAGCACTGGTAGCATACATTGCATATCACTGATGAATGGTGGTCTTTATTACAGTCACTAGAAGAGATGAGCTTGGTTTTGTTTGGTCTTCTGGGTTCTCATTCCTAATTAGAAACACTCAGTCATTAACAGAAAACTCAGTCACAGAGCCTGGTTAAAAGCGGATCAGGAACAAGTAAAAAATGGTTTATTGAGGCTGAGAGATCTTGCCTACTTCCGTCTTGGTGACACCTCTGCTGAACAAACAGTCGTGAAGCCACACCACCTGTAGGATGCCTTCCTCACCTACTCTGAACCCCTTTAGTATAGGAAACATCGGTATGCTTTCCAAAAGCTTCAGGGATAGCCCTCTCAAATCTCCCCCCCATCAACCTCCAGAAGGGGAATGAGAGACAAAAAGGTCAACAACAAGTCCTACTCTGTCCTGGCTACAGCAGCGATGTTAAGCAGGAAGTTTCTGAGCTCCAAGACTCACCCTCTTCAGCCATATCTTTATCCAGGACCAGCTTCCCATGACGGAGGAAATTCAGGATGGGTCCAAAGTAAGTGGGGTCCCGATCTATTAGATATGCACCAGTCTCATCCTAGCAACACAGATAGACCACGAGGAGAAAAGCCCCATGGAAACTTGTAACCAATCCTCAAATGCTCCAGACTATAAGAAAATACAAACCTAAGCAAAAATGTCCACTATTTCTAAGACTCCTTGGAAACCATGGGCCCCTGAGAGCCCCTAGCCAAGTCAGCCCAGCTTGGATTTTAGCTTCTGTATTGGTATGCTCAGCGTGCCCCCCTCAGCATGGACCAACCCAGCTGAGAAAGCCAAAAAAATAGGCGTCAGTCTCCTTCTGCAACTGTGCATACAGGCCTGGTGTGAGAGAGCAGAGAGACCCCTTATAGGGGACAAGGCTGAGTCAGGCAGATACAGCTGGGAGGCAGATCCAGGGGATGTGGGGTGATAGAGAGGCGGGAGAGTAAGGGCGGAGGGGAGATGGCCTCCCTTTTCCCCAGCTCGGGAAGACAGGTGCCAGGCTACAACACAGCAAAGTGGGATCTGGCAAGGGGAAATCCTTCCTGGGAGAGAGGAGAGAAAGAGCAGGCATTTTTCACTCAGCTACTCCTGCAGCTGTCGGGGTCTGGCTCCATCCCTGCATCCCTCCAGCCCTCCCCATGCTCGGTGGGGCACGGTGCGGGAGGCAACCCAGCTGCCTTACCCGGTCCGACTGCAGCTCCTCGCCCTGGCACAAGCGACACAGGAAAGATTTCTGCTCCCGACACAGGGTCTGCCTGGTGGTGAGGAAGACGGTGCCCCCCACATTGAGTCTCACCCACTTGGCCTGGGTGCCAGCGGGTGGCGAGATGTCCCAGGTGCAGCGTAGCCCTACGGCGCCCTGCATCTCCTCCCCGCCCTCCATCCTCATCCTCATCCTCACCTCCCCCCTCCCCCCGCGGCGTGCAGGGACTGCCGCAGGTGCTGCCTGCCGGAGAATGCCGGGATCTGTAGTTTATCTGCCTCTCCTGCCACAGCAGCCGTGTTTCCTGGGGGCCAGGGTCCTCCCTGTGACCGCCAAGGGAGTCCTGAGGGGAGGAAGGATGCTCTGTGCTGGAGGGTATCGCTGCGGCTATTAGGGGTGGGCAAAACCACAGCTCCACAGTGCTGATGCTCCCTGGCTTTTCCCCGTTCCCGTTTTCACTAAACCAAGGGCCAACCAGCACTTCGGAGGTGCAGGGTGTTATGCAAAAATCGTCGGCATTTATTTCCATAGACATCCTCTCTGGCTCATTAAAAGGTTCTGGGAACTGTAGTTTGTCCCATGCACGAAAGGGTGCTGGGAACTGTAGTTTTCCCAGGCCGTTGTCCCTGCAATGACGCTACTGTAATGAAGGGGGCTGCACCGTACTACATGACCCCAAGCCCTGCGGCTGGTAGCCTGCCTGCTTCCAGTCCTGGTTCTTGCCTGCAAGCTTCCTCAGAGTCAGGAAGAACAACCTGCTCCCTGGCAGTCAGCAGATTAAGTCCGTCAGCACTCTACGCCACAGCTTGCCCTTCAGGAGATCCATTACCCCCATGCTCACCGCTCAGTGCTGCATCAGTTGCCACGCTGTTCTTGCTGCAAAATGTGCACACTGTTGCCTTCTTGCTAACACACGTAGGGACACTTCTGGGAACCGTATCCTGGATCTGCATGAAGTGCTGGCAGGGGGCAGGAATAATTTCTCTTCCAGCTTGGAAGAGTCGCTGACTCAGCAAGCTCCCCCCAGTGCTGTCCTACCAGCACAAACCATGCCAGACAGAGACCCCCTGATCCCCCTCCTGTGTTTCTGCCATCCCTGTTTGTGTCTGGGCAACAGAGAGCTCAGATTTTAACTTAGCTCTGTGTGGAGTTTTATCTCTGCGCCAGGCACATGTCACTCGCTGATGCCGATATGCCAATCCTGCCGTACCGAATCTAGCCCTGCCTCTGCCACTCGCTCCTGCCAGGCTGAGCCTGGAGCTGAGCAACTCATGCCCCATGGGACACTGTTCAAATGCACTCCTTGGCACAGACACAACCTGAAAGAGCTCTCTCCCCAGCAGCGCTGCTTTTCTCACTCCCACCTAAGCACAGCCATGCTTGCCAGCAGCTCGAGCGTATTAGGAACGGAATGGAAAGCAAAGGCTTTCACCTGAATGTAGCCCAAAGCCTTCCTTCACCTAAGCAACTTTCTGGCTCCTCCTTGCCAGGGCAACGCAGCACTGCAGAGACAGTGTGGTGCCTTACAGACACTTTATTGTTCTTGCACCTAGATCTTTGTGTCTTTTGACGTGGGGGTTTATTGGGGGAAGAGGGTGGATAAAGAGAAAGATCATGTTTTACTCTTATATTCCTTTTCTTTTCATCCTTCCCTCTTCTTTTACTTAGAAATCACTCCCTTTTATCATTACAGGACATGAAGGCAGCCATCTCCCTTCCCCCAAATCACCCAGGACTTCCTTCACAAAGACGGTATAAGTGTGTACTTTGCTCCTTCTGTGGAGAAGTGCAAAGGGGAGGAGGTGAAGAGAAAGCAACACGGAAAAGGTTTCAAGATTGCTGACCTCCAGCTAATTTAAGCACAGGAACAATTCAGCTGCTGCAGGTTGTAAATTCAAGTAACTCTGGATCTCCTTTAATTTGTATCAGGAGCTGGCCAGCACTAGAGTGACCAATAATAGGGAGAGGATGAAAAATTATTTTTGCCTACCTGTATGAAGCAGACTTCGGCCCAAATTAGTGCCCAGCCCTTGGACCAGTCTCCGCTGAGCAGTGGTGGGCATCAAAGATGCTCAGACTAACACTGACCTGAGCTGAAGCATCACACAGTGCAACACAGCTCTGGGCTGTGGGAATGTTGCCCTCCTACTTCTGGCTCTGGGTCAAACCACGGCAAATCTGAGAGCTCTGCCCTGCACTCTGGTGTACAAGGGATGCAGGACCCTGTCTGTGCTGGCCGCAGCTCCAACAGAGAATTAGGGTGAGGACTGTGGCTCTCTGATATGAATGCAGTAGTTGGGTGGCAGCCTATAGCCCCTTATCTCCCCCTCCAAGAACTCTGCCCTGCCTTAGTTTTCTTCCTTCTTCTATCAAGGGTTCACCCTGTCTCCCTTTCCTCCTCCCACAGCCCCTCAGCCTCTTGCTCCTTTTTAGGTCCAATCACTTGTTTTCAACGCCTTCTTCCCCAACCTCTCCCATGCTAATGCTGCTCATGGCTCAGGGATGGTCTGTATTCAGAGCACACCTTCTTCCATCAACACCAGCCTCCATTTCTGGCCAGCACTTCAAGTCTTGCTCACCCCAGCGCCATGATGTGAAAGGTTAGTTGGTAAAATCTAAAGAGGTATACTATGAGTAAGGAAAGAGGTCAAGGTACACCACTCCCAACCCCAGAGCCTTCTTTTCTGCAACACACAGCATAAATTTTACTGGAAAACCCCCAGGCCAGGGCGTTCCCCATAGTACATGAAAATGCTCTTTAGGAAAAAGTCAGTCTGGGGTGAGTTACCAGTTGAAATGCTACGATGAGTTGGTGGTGTGGGCTAAACATAGGCCTGATTTGCACACCATCACCAGACATAGTTCTGAGATGCAACTAGCATGCCTATGTTAAGGTCCATTAAAATTAAGCAACAGAACAGAGGAGAAATAAAATTAAATAATCCAATGGCTGTTCCTCCTGCTTTGATGATAACTATATATAAAATACATGCACAGAGAGAAAGCGGCAAGAGCTTACACAGGGCAATGTGATTGTGTACAGCCCCGCTGCGTACCCAGTTAATCATGGGGACAACTGCACAGATAGACTAGGGGCAGGAAAAGCTGGACAGCCACAGGGTAGATAGGTGACGGCAAGAGCTGAGGAAAACAGATGTGCAGCAGCCAGCAGTGCAAACCTGCAGAAAGCTACACACACTGCAGTGCTCTGTACATACGTTGCAGCCTGACGAGTCAGCTGGGTACATGGCGTTCGATGCATCACTGACGTTGCAGAGCTGCTCTTAGGGAATTGTTGCATTGTGGAGCATCAGTGGGAGCAGGGATCACCGTGTGCTGGCACAGACAGTGTCACTACTCTGGCAGGCTGGGAACACACGTCTGGGATTAAACGTGCGTGATCATTTAGTTAATGAACACACTGTGGGATGAGGCACCGGAGAAGAAACCATCTCCTCTCTCTTCTCTATAGGAAGTGGGGAGGGGAGGACAAGTAATGCTCTGACATTTGCCATTAAGCCAACAGTGAACTGGGAAAAGAAAACTCCCTACACTGGACTTGGGGGTGGGAGGAAGACAGTTCACTTGTAGCCAACAGAGCCCAGCTTGACTGCCAGCTGAGCCAGGCATATCAGAGCCGGAAGAGAAAGGTCCCATGGCATGCAGGTGAGCTAAACTTTCTCCAGCTCTTTGTGCATCGTGTGGTCTGTGAGCAATGTACCTGCATTCAAAATAGTGTGTAAGTCTGTGTGTGTATGTGCATCACTTAGCACCTCTGCTGGAAGAGTGCTAGAAGGAGGAGAGAAAACATCACGCAGCAGCCGGTTGTGAGCTGGGACCAGGAGAGACGGGAGGAACAAGAAAAGCCCCTGCAGGTAATAGCGATTACCACTGCTCATGCAGTGGTCGTTAGTGGGAAGGGATAGCAGTGCTGGCAGAAGGAGGGCTGATTTGGGAAAGTTTGCAGGGGAACAAAAGGTTCACTGGGAAATGAAGTGTGAAATAGTGCAACCTGACTGCTAGGCAGCAGTAGGGAAGGAGTAGGAAGGCAGGGGATGAAGAGGAACAAGGGACTGTGGGATTACTATTGGAGAACCATTGACCAGCCTGTTTTCACAGAGTCCAAAACTGCTTCAGGACAAAAGTATTACAGATAGTAAAATATACCAATAAACCAATAAAGAGTTTACATGCTGGCCTGCGATTCTCAAATTTACACAGAAAGCTGTAAAAGCTCCAGTCTCAAGTTAGCCACGGGTCAATGTGACCCTCTTCCTACATCAGGGCTGTTCCCAGTGCTTTGCCTGCAGTGTGAGAACAGATATCAGCTAAAACGAGGGAAAATATCAGAAGACACTCCTGGACAGATTTTTGATATATGACGTAACAGGGCATACCCCAGAAAGACAAAATATCTTGTCGTGGGGAGGAAATTCTCCATTTCTCCCCTATAGGGAAATCAAGGCAAAGCTAAGCATCTGGTAAAAGATTTGCCAAAAGCTGGGAAACTGAAGAACAGCTGAGATTTTATGGTTCCAAACCTGGCCAGGAGAAGGGAAGTTGAGTACTGCCAACCCTGGCACACATACCAGAGAGGGGAAAGGGCCCTGCTGGATGTCATCGAGCCACACAGTCAAAATGTAGAGCGAGGGGAGAGGGAAATCTTTCACTCAGTTTGCAATCTCCAGGTGGATGGCTGGGCTGCACCAGACACCTCCCCGCAACACACAGGACAGAGAAAAGCAGCTCAGCCTCAAGAGGAAGCAGAGAGATTCCCACTGACCCCAGGGACTGCTGGGGTCAGTGGGAAAAAAGAAACACAGTGCTTAAGCTGCATTGCCAAATGTTCTGGAAGGACAAGAGCAAAAGCCAGCCCCCTGCATCCATTGGAAATGATTAACAAAGTCTAAAAGAATATGCCAATTTTCTCTAATAACTAAATTTTCCTGGACAAACAGAGCCACAGCACTCCTATTTGTACATAGGGGCCTAGCCACATACTGACAAAATCAGCCTCACCTTCCAGCCACACCCAGGGTGTTAAACTATAATGACCCACCATGTGAAAGCCTCTTAGCTTGGCTGATGGCAGGAAAAGCTAGAAATCCTGAACTGAAAAGATGTCACAAGCCAGATCCTGCTATAGGATCCCATACTACACAACACTGTACAAGTATCTTTAAGTTAAAGTGTCCTTAAAAGCAGCACCCCTGTTGCTCAGATTGGGAGGCCCCTCCACAGAGTTTAGCACCACTTGCTGTTCCCAGCCAGACACCCCAGCCAGTACTTATCCTTTTGTTTTCATGTCAACACCACACTTCAGCTTAATTTTTTTTTTTAAACGCCCTCAGCTACAGACTGCAATCAGATGTCCTGCATGACATGCTGACTAGTTCTTCCCTTTTCCCTGCAGGAAACACTTGCTAGAAAATTACCCCACTCAGGATAAAGGAAGGTGTTTCTACCAGCCTTTAAAAACACAGTGATTACCTGGGTGGGGAAATTCATAAAGCATGAGAATAGAAGACCTTTCCCTAGCAGGAAGGAGAAGAAAATTAATTAAACTGTCAATTAGATCCAGAACTGAAAGTCTTAACAATTTGCAGGGCTTGCTGTAACCTGCAAAGGAAGCCCTTTTGGGAAGTCTAAGCCCAAAGAACTAACGGAAGCTGGCAAATATAAAGGTTTATTATTTTATCTAGATCTGTGTCTTGCACTGCCTACTAAAGGGTCACTCGTTTCATACCCCTGTGCACTCTATACTCAGCACTTGCTGTAATGCCAGCCCCAAGTCCCTGAAGAGCTAGGTTATTAGACTGGATGCAAGCAGGGAAATTGAATGCTTTCAATCACTGGAAATGGGTGGAAAGAAGGGTCAAGCTATATGGGTGGGGAGGACAGAGGAAAAAATCATCTGGACAGTGAAACTCTAGCTCCACAGGAGGTGAGCAGAAATGGAGCCTGTGTCCATGCAAGCCAAGCCCAGGAAGAAGCCAGAGCTGCAGGAGGCCAAAGGAAATGCGAAGAATAAAATACTCTCCAATAGGAAAGGGTCCAGCCCTCGTATTCAGTACCTAGGAGGAAACCCTTCAAATCTGTGACCATAAGCATCCATAGCATCCCCTAGAAAGGATGACCCCATCATCCTCAGCTGTCCACAGGTACCTGTTGCTGCAAGCCCAAGAGCAGAACCTGTCTCATTAACTTTCTAAGTTACCAGTGGGCCAGAATAGGTGCAGGCTTGCTTTTTTCTTTTTTTTTTAGAGGAGAAAATCCTAGAGAGAACAAATTCTTGAACATCGTCAGGGATACCCAGGGGGATTTCAACTCTCAGATATAAGACAAGGGTCTTGGGGAAATATATGTGCCATTGTGGGCTATTCCTCTGTAGGTCTCAGCTCCCCTAAGTTTTTCAAGGTTACATGGCAAGAACAGAAACACCCATGCAGTCCAATTTTCACCATGTGAGCTGACATCCAGTCTTTGAAGAACAGAGCTGTGACTAACATGGAGTTTTAGGCCAAAAAGCAAATGGGCAAGGACTGAAAGGAGGAAGATGGTAAAAAGTCCCAAGAGAGATGCATGCCACTGTCTTTCCTGGGACAAAGAGCTTGTTGAGGGCAAGAGATGTAGTTCTACTCATGGAGAGAAGGAAACATCTCATTTGAATCATCAAGACAAAGTGATCCCATAAAAATAGAATTCCTGAAAAGGAATCACCCAAGCAACACTCACATAAGTTCCTTTCCGCAGAAAGACCTTGAAACACATGTTTATTTACCCTTTTTTAATCCCAGAATCTTTTCTTTTTCCCAAGGGGGATTTTGGACCATGGGGATACAAAACTGGCTAAGTACACATTGCAGTTAGAGTCCAAGTGCAAGATGAAATCCAAACCAAGTCTCTAACCTAAGTGCCGACCTGGAAGCCATATTTGCTCCTTTAACAGCTATGTCTTTCCCCAAAGTTTTGCACTCAAAATGGCCATAAAGTGCATGGATGGCTTCTAGGACAGAGGCAGAGAGCAGGATCATGAGGCACAGTTATACAAGTATGACCATCCTGTAGAACGTCCCAAGTCATGAGCTCGTCTTGACTCAATCACTTCCCCATGCTGCCACCAGCGCTCTCTCCTTTCCATCTGGATATGGTAAAAAGGTCACAGAATCACAGAAAGGCTGATATTGGAAGTGACCTTGGAAGGACATCTGGTTCACCCTACCTGCTCAAGCAGGGTCACCTAGAGCTCGCTGCCCAGGTCATCTTTATGCTCCTAAGCAGCAGCAGTAGGGTAAGGTGAAAGTGCCAAAGCACCATGTGCCTGTACTTGCTACCCAACACCTTCACCTCAAGACACTTAACCAGGAATGCTAAACCCATCTTTTCCAAATCCCGTTTCAAGGCAAATTATCTGCACAGGTGGGAGATGAAGCAGCTTATTACACCGTCTTCCCCTTTCCCTCAGAAATAACATTTTCAGGCTGTGCCCGCATGTACCATTCCACCCAGGCCCCATCGTACACAGCAACATCTGGTTTGCCACAGAGGTATGCCCCCAGAGCCACGTGGCAGGCAGTGACCCCAGAACCACATGTGGCTACCACCGGCTTTAAGAGGTCCACCTTCTTCTCCTGGAACAGACTGCGGATCTGCTCAGGGGTCTTCTCTAAACCAGACTCTGTGAGGAAATCAGTGAAGGGGATGTTCATCGACCCAGGGACATGACCAGGCTCAATTCCTGGAGGAAAAGCAATACAGACAGGAATTAACCTCTACTGTCTGGGACAAATCCATTGCAAAACCCATTCTCTGTTTCACTGGGAGGAGTATTTATTGTTTACTGTGTTTTGTTAAAACAAATACATTTATTTTTGTTAAACTTTGCTTTACTAGATTACTGATTACTCAGGAAGGATGGCTCTAACCTTCAGGTTACCACATGGACACAATCCTGTCAAGTTCTGCTCTTCCTCCCTGTTCCCTCCACATCTTCCCTGCATCAGAGCAACCCACTCTGATGAGGCTCTGACTGAAGCACCTCCATAAGCGCTTCTGAGGGGAAGAGTAGCACCAGTACGTGAAGAGACCAATGAATATCTTTGAGGTGTATGAAAGCTACATTCCTCACCCCAGCCCCTCATAAGGAAAAAAATACACGGCTTCCCCACTCCTGAATTTTCAAAGAGCAGCACTTGCTAGTCAAAAGGAGAGGAGGACAGGTGGATACACTGCCTCAAGTCCCATCCCATAAAGGACAACTGTATTTCCCTTCATTACCTCTACAGAAGTCAAATTGATGGGCACCTTAAATGAAGCCCCTTTTTATTATGCCAATGTCTCAGGAGGCATATTACCATCTCGGGGCTCTGGCTCTACTCCCCGGAATCGTCCTGCAGCGCGCGCGTCCACTAGTTGGAAGCGGTGGGAATCCAAGTTATCTAAGACGTCCTCGTACGTTTTCACCAGGGACTTGTCCAAGGAGGCGTGGAACTCTGAGGGAGCTACCTGGCTTTTCCCAGAGCTCAGCACATTCCCCTCTCGCTGCCAGTTCTTCAGGCCACCATCCAGAAGGGAGACTGCTTCATGTCCGAAGGCCCGGAACATCCACCACACCCGGGGCGCTGAGAAGAGGCCTTGGTCGCTGCCATCATACACCACAACATGGGAATCATTCCCCACACCCAGCTTCCCCACATACTCAGCAAAGTCATCAGCCTTGGGCAGCATGTGATCATAAGGTGAAGTACGGTCGCTGCACTGGTCAATGTCGAAGAAAACTGCACCAGGGATATGGCGCTCCTCAAATTCCCGCTTCGGGTCACGCTTCATCTTCGGCAAATACCAGGACGCATCCACGATTCTCAAGGCCAGACCAGCTTGCTGGGACTTGATGGCTTCTGAAAGCCATTTTGCAGACACCAGAGCACGGTAGAGGAATTGTTGCGACATTGCTCCTGAGTCTTGGTCGAGATTACCTGATTCCTGGGGTCTGCCTAAATCCACCTGACTGCAAAAGGAATACAGTCACAAATTAGAGACCAGCCTTACAAAAAGCAACTGGATGAAGATGCATTTTGGGACCAAAGATCTGTCTGCACTGAGGTGCTGGCTAAGACTACAGTGAGGGGTTTGAAATGCTCCAGTTCTGAAAATAAAGAGTTTCACAGAGCTCAGCCCAAACCCTGCCCCGAGCGGGACAGCCATGGCACAGTCCTGCCCTGCCCCCAGCCCCCAGTAGCCCACCTGGTCCCTCTACCTCCAGCAACCACCAGCCAGCGCTGACAGCAGCAAGAGGGGAGCGGGGCAGCCCCAGGGACCCAGAGCAGAGGGGACCGAGCGCCCCGGGGTGAGGCACGGCCCCACGACAAGGGGGACTCTGCCCCACCGCTCTCACCATCCCGGAGCCCATCTCCAGACGAGGCCTTACCGGGGCCCTGGCACCCCTCACGCAGCCTGGACC
>NW_009201763.1:5644-16573 GCF_000690835.1 Fulmarus glacialis | reverse complement strand
CAAGGGGCAATGGGTACAAGTTGCACTGGTAGAGGTTTCATCGCAATATAAGAAAGAAATTTTTTACTATTCCATAGTCACACAAGTCCTTTTTGTGCTGACACTAATGATTATGTTAAAAATTATCATATATGTGATATGCACAAAAGCAACAAAAAGGACTACCAATATTTGTAACTTAATCCAGGATTTGAAACAAGCCTTGTAGTCTATTTCCAATGGCACAACTACTGCATGAAGAGCTTTATAATAAATGAAATAATCCTCTAGCAGAAAATGACTGTAGTATTCTAAACATTGTTTATAAGGCTTTTCTGATTTTTGCTGAACTGTCTTTAAAAAAACCCAAATAATCAGACAGTTAATCATTCTGAGTTTAAGTTAAATGATAATAGGATATTAACTAGATGTATTTTTTTTCTCCTGAAAGAGATAAACTGAAAACCAATTTTGAAATCCCAATGGGCTAACACTATTAACCAAAAATAAATTTAAAAAAATTTCTATGGGTGATGAACTACCACAGTCCAGTTTCCTATGGATTTGCATTTTTTGTCCAAGAAACTGCAGCTCATTCATCCTATTTTCTTCATGTTCGTGATGATATCCTTATTAGAAAAGGGGAAACCCCAACAGTGCATCTAGCTCAGGGCACCACACGTGATAACTGCTAAGCTGGCTGCTGCTGAACAGAATGTGTCAGGACTAAGTTTTCCCTGATTTCTCTTTCGTTTCAGAAGGAAATAAAACTAGTTTATCTCCTCTGAAAATCAATTTTATCATCTATGACACTTTATTCCTCTTTCAAATATGAAACTGTCCTATGGAGAACAAAGCTTTGTGCCTTCAGAACTTCAGGCTAAAAAGCTGGTTATTTCAAATAGAAGAAAGTAATGTTCAGGTTTGCTTTCCGTGACCAAGAAAGATTTTCTAATTTAACAAAACAATGGAAAATATTGCAAAATATTCGTACCTATTTTCTTATTCCGTTCTTCCCCACGACTGTGCGCTATAATTGGAGAATATATGAAGGGGCTTTTGGTTGACACATTCTGACCAAGCAGACTTTTCATTTTGTGAGGTCGGAGACTGGTCGGGAGGTTCAAGAGCGTCACAGATCTGTTGAGTAAAAATAATTGTATAGATGGTTATGTTAAAAATGAACTGATAAATACTAAATGACACACTGAGTAGGTACTGATTAAAATACATGAAATGGAAAACGTGAAGTAAACACCTACAGTACAAAAGAAAGTAGTACCAACCCAAGGAAACTAAAGTCAAAGTTTCAGAAAGCTCTCAGAAAACAAATACCAAAGGAAAAAACACCTTCTGTAGAAACCAACAAAACCAAAACTAGGCAGATTGGTGATTTGAAATCCAGCTATTAATTTCCAGGTTAAGTGCAGACTGAACAACAGATACACCACAAGTCCAGTGCAGCAAGCAATCAAGTATTTAACTTAAATCCAAACTAGAAGCCAGAGAAAATTTCATTGGACAATGTAATACAAATAAAGAACTTCTCCAAGGTGAATAAAACAGATTTTAAAACAGTTAAAATGCAGAGTTGCTTCTGGAAGGAAGGAAACGTCCCAGAAATTTGAGTGGGTTTGTTGAATGACCAGAAAACAATTACAAATAGACAGAAAATCAATTATTTATTAGACTATATCCCTGTTAGACCCAAATCCCTACAATACCATGCAGGGAAATCACTGGCCTTCCAATGCTGATGGGAAATTAAAGACTAAATATTGGGCATAAGAACAAGCAACAAATTAGTGGATATTTAATAAAAATAGCAGCATTATAAAAGACTCCTAGTTACTTAGAGTCAGGAAGGAGCAAGGAAAGGAAAAACAAAAGGTGAATAAAGGCACCATTCAGTATCATAACTATTTTGCTACAGTCTATTAAGCTTGAAGTATTTGTGCTTTTAATTAAGAACGTTATCAAGAGACAAAAATCTCCCCTTTACAATTACTCATGGATTAAATCTCCAAATTTTTTAAAGATTGGTTTTCAAGTAAAAAAAAAAAAAAATTCCTATAGAATAAAATGACTGGTTTTGCTAATCACTAGGGACATCCCACCACACTGCTAGTCAAGCAAGAATGAAATAAAATGCTCACAAAACTTTCAAGCAGTAAACTTTTAAAAGATACTTAAAGATATAGTAGGCACATACCAAGACAGGAACAACAACAGAGTCTAGCTAAAACCCTAGGAGACTTCTAAAACCAGTTAAGAGGCCAACTGCAAGAATGCTAGAAAACCCCAACTTGTTCAAAGATTAACTCCCTTCTTCCCCCCTTTCCCACATCCACCTCCCACAGTAAAAATTACCTCACTGGAATTCTTTGATAATGCCATAATAAAGCAAAGAGGTTATAAATGTTACAGTACATGATTAAGTTGTCATGTTTTATGAAGTTCTTCAAATACTATGACAACAGCACTGGAGCACTAAGAAAGAAACCTGCCTTCCTCAGCTGTAAAGGTCATAGAAACAACTTAAAACCAAGTGTCTTCACTTTGAAAAGCAGGTAAGTATTCTTTTACATGTTGAAACAGTTTTGCATCATTTACAGAATGTAACAGAAGTAATTCACTTACCAAAGTTTCCGAATTATACTTAATTTCAAAATATAAACTATTACTGAGAACATGAAAATAATGCAAGTGTGAGAAAATAACAAAAGATCGGCAAGGAGGATTGTAAACACGCTCAAGTGACTTGCAGGTGGGGTGTCAAAAAACACATCTATCATACTAGTTGTTGTTTGGCCTTGTGTGTTGGACAAGTAGAACATCTGTGTTTAGATAACACAGGCCTGTGATAGACTTAGAGGCACCCTATCAAACATGCTTGAGATTCCTGCCCTGCTGTGGAAAGATCAAAGCACAGTAGTAAACTACGCCTGCATGGATCCTTGATAAACAGGCGAAAACAGGAGGTTCGTTGATCCTCTAGCATGGACCAAGCTCTGCGGTGCCTGCGTTCCCGCTTGTGTGCCTCTGCCCAGGTGCTGCTTCAAGGGATCCCCCGGTTGGCGAGGTAACAAAAATAAATTTACTCTATGCATTCATCTGTGGTTTTGTGGTTGTTCCTGCATGCTGCCCGTGCCGGCTCACACAGTAAGTCCTCAGCACATTAAAGAACAGTTGTATCAATATCCCACTAATAAAAAGTTCATACATACAAGAAAACAATTTGTTTTAAAAATTACCCCAATCATCCAAGATAATGTGCTATTGCTGAAAAATAATGAAGCTGTAGGAGTAACACTACACAGACAAGTTACCTCTGTGATATAAAACACCTGATAAGAAGTTATTAGATAACACGAAAAGTATTTTGGAACAAGAAATAAATCACATCCATATATTAAGCAGGAGTAGGGAGGTGATCGTGCCCCTGTACTCAGCACTGGTGAGGCCGCACCTCGAATCCTGTGTTCAGTTTTGGGCCCCTCACTACAAGAAGGACATTGAGGTGCTGGAGCGTGTCCAGAGAAGGGCAACGAAGCTGGTGAAAGGTCTGGAGAACAAGTCTTATGAGGAGCGGCTGAGGGAACTGGGACTGTTTAGCCTGGAGAAGAGGAGGCTGAGGGGAGACCTCATCGCGCTCTACAACTACCTGAAAGGAGGTGGAGGTGGGGGTTGGTCTCTTCTCCCAAGTAACAAGCGATAGGACGAGAGGAAATGGCCTCAAGTTGCGCCAAGGGAGGTTTAGATTGGACATTAGGAAAAACTTCTTTACTGAAAGAGTGGTCAGGCCTTGGAACAGGCTGCCCAGGGAAGTGGTGGAGTCACCATCCCTGGAAGTATTTAAAAGACGTGTAGATGAGGCGCTTAGGGACATGGTTTAGTGGGCATGGTGGTGTTGGGTTAACGGTTGGACTTGATGATCTTAGAGGTCTTTTCCAACCTTAATGATTCTATGATTCTATGATTATCTGTTAGTGATACTTGCTGTTGGTGTCAGTATTGCAATCAAATGCAAAATAACAGACAATGAGCCTGAGGAACAGAGAGAAACTGTGAAAGATTCCTGAATATTGCGTATTTTGAAACCTCTTCTGATAGAATTTTGTTACAAATTAGAATGCAACTTAAAGCAAAACATGTGAATGATACTTATTTGAGGAAAAAAACATTAAATTTGATAAAGTGCTAATAAAAAGGAACTTTATTTTATATATAGAAAGAAGTGCTTTGGCTCATTCATCATTGTTATGTAAATACTGGTGGATAAACTTTTTAATCTTAATGCATAAGTTAAGGAAGGAATGTTCTTCAGCCACATATTAGACAGCTATACCCTCACAGGTCATACATAGCACATGGCAAATTTTCTAATTCCTTTGTGTGAAAAGCTTCAGTAACATACATTTTCTAGCCCCTGGCCCAGCCCGACTGAATTCAAATGAGTGACAATTAGGAATTACAAAATAATTTCACTAACTTCCCAGAAGATCAAAATCTTCTATTTGGAAAAAGTTGTTAAAAAGTTAATTAAAAACAACCTTGCTTAGAGGGGAAATGAAAATAATTTAAAAAAACCCAACTCTACTAAGTAACAGAGGGAAGGAAAAAAATGGCACCAAGTAAATTTAAAGTAGTAAGAAAAGTATATAAGGACAACTAAAAGACATCAGTGGTGAAAAGGAAGAAAATTCTTTCTTCTTTTAAGTATATTAGTAAGAAAATGAGTTTTAACACAGGTAAGTTATGAAAATGGGAATAGTGCACCTATTAAAACAGAAAGACAATAAATTCTTCTATTTTTTATTTGAGAAAATACTAGATTATGACTTCATAGTATGCTATAATGACATACTTTCTAATCCAACATACTTTTAATTTCTGCAAAAGAAATAAAAATTCATTAAAGAGCTTTCCAGATTGCATTACAGTATTTGAAAAGTCAAAAAAAAAAAAATCCCAAAATTCCAAAGTCTAAAAGAAAATACGTAAAAATATGATAATATTTAAAGCACATCAACAATAGACCAAGCATCTAGTTAAAAGACACACACAAAAAAGAAAGATTATAAAGAATACCATACTTAAATAAAGGACAGCTAGACATTAAATACTGGTTAAGATGAGTAATGGAATATAAACATTTTGCCAAGCCAAATCTCTTCTATTGCTTTATAGGTATGGGGGAGAAAAAGGTAACAGTCCAACTATGTTCCAATTTCACTGGGGCATTTCAATGTTTGACAGTAATTTGATTAAGAAATCTGCATCCAAAATAAGCACCCCACATTAAATGGATTGAAAACTAGTAGACTATGAAATGCCCACAGTAAATGGAAGTCATCATCATCAGTAAATGTGTATGTTTCTAGAGGGCTCTAACATGGATTGAATCATAAGCTTAGGTTATTCAACATTGATCAAAACCACATTTCCACACATTTATAATTTATGTCTCAAAAATTAACATGATTTAGCTCAAAGAGCTCTGCAGTCCTGCAGCACGGCTATTTTCCAACTACTTGGACAGCTCTACAATACACTAGGTCTGCTGTGTAGGTGTAACTGGAGGCTTTATATTTAGATGCAACTAATATTCTGCTGGATGACAGATTTTTATCACTATGGCTTTTAAAGAACTTTCAAAAGAGAAGAAGAGGGAAGGGGGAGAGGGGCACAAACAGCAATTCTTAGCTGTTAAATAATGTTGATGTTGGGTTCCCCACCCTATGGCAAAACAGCAGCAACTATTTTCAACTCTCCAAGCGCAGCCAGGTCAGCACAAGCTTATAGTGTAAATGAAGCACCTCGATGGTGAGCTGTATCTTAAAGCTAGCCCTAGGAATAACAAGTAAATATAATGTGCTTGTCCCCTTCTCTAAGCATACGAAATGTTTTAAGTGAGGCAGAGCCTCTCCCATTGAAGTCTTGGTAATCTGACGCCAAAGTTTTGACTGGTCTCTATATGCACAACTCCTATAAAAAAGAATTCAGTTGGCATTTTCTGTATCTTCCAGACTTGAATTTTCTTCAATATTCAGCATGGAGAAGAACAAGAAAGTGCTATGGAATACATTCAGTACAATCCACCTCCTCCATGGTTTAAAAGTTAAGCAAAAATCAAAAACCTGAGACTAATTCAGGATTTAACGTGTCACAGCTAAACACAATGTTGCTTTTTCAGCACAAGTTAGGGGTTAGACTCAAGGGAACTTCAGCATCGCATTTCTGCGCCTATTTGACAGCCAAGGCAGACAGATACCATACACAGTCAGATTAAGGAAGATAGTTTTGGTTTTATACTGTGTAATACTAAGATTATTCCTAGAACAGAGCTCTGCAAGAGGCACTAAGTGGCTGACAGAACTCTTGCTCTCAAAAGAAAGTCTTTTGCCTTAAAAACGTTTTCATGGAAGCTTTTGCTCTAACTTCTCTCTACAATCATGTAACAAGTACTAGAAAGGACTATACAAGTTTGCTTAATTAACTTCAATTTTTTTAGCACTATTTGATTTTTCTTTCTAAAAAAAAGGCTAGGTTAAAACTTGCACTAAGTTTGTTGTCTAAAAACTTTCAGGAGAAGAAATACAGGCCTGCTTCATGTATGTAGCTGGGAACCTGCCTTCAGAATGTACTTACCAGGGAACTCATCTAACACAGACACAGTTACCCAAACTTGTCATTGGACATGTTTAAGGTCAATGGAAAATGAGTCAATACAGTCCACATACTCCAGTAATTCAACTCATCCTAAAGTAGATACCTAAATTAGGTTACAAAAACCTGGCAATGACTATCTACACATCGTGACTGCAAATATGATCTAGGATAGTCAAATATGACTAGTTTAGCTCTATACATAGATTTTTTGTGAAACTAAATCAGCCCCAAGGTCAGCTGATAACAAATTACTCAAATAACTTTCCCACTGTAATATGTAGCTTTGGTTCTAAAAGGTTTTGGGATCATATGTCCACACTGCATGTTTTCCGGCAAAGTAGTTGATATCAGCTGCAACTCCAAAGTATGCACTGCACCACTGAACAGGAAACACAAAGCAGGTATCTGCAAAGTCATCCTAGATGATTTGTCAGTGCTAACTGAATCCACTGAGGGGATAATGCTGGAAGACCTCAGGGAAGATGCATTTTTCCCCCGTGAGTACACATTAGAAGTGGGGAGACCCATGTGGCCAGTCAGTGCACAGCTTTGTACTTGGTCCAACCAGAAGAAAAAACACTGTTTCCAGGACCCCACTGGAAATGGTGTGACCGTTCTGATTCCCCATACAATTCCACCTGACCACATACAACCATATGCTCCAGTCAAACCTGCACCTTAAGCGAGCACCTCCCACACAACAAATTGTTAGTGTGAACAGAGCTATCATGTTAAATGCACAACAAATAGATAGATAAGGTCTCTTTCTTCAGTAAATGTGAAAAAAAAATTGAAGAAGTTAGAGAAAACATAGTAAAACTAGTTGTATCATGAAAAATAGCCATAGAGTAAAACATTCATTTTCATTTTAGAGACTAAAAGTAATCTGAAAATAAACATAATTTTCACCCTTTGGTTATGCGTTTTATTATCTCTTTGTGGCACCAGAACTCCTGCTTCGTGAAATGTTTGATGACATCCCACTGAGAACTCAAATCTCTATGAGAACTCTCTTTAGTAACTTCTACCATATTTTTTCTGAATAGCAATTATCTTTCCTTCAAAAAGCCACTTCTTTACAAAGATTTTCTTTTAGCCTTTTCTTTTGTTATTGATGCCCAATGGCTGTTTTCTCTCTCTCTGTGACTCTCTCTAATACTTCATGCTAGGCTTTAATCTAAACAAGGTATTATTCATTGGACTGACTGCATGATGTGCCTTGGCACATAGGCACAAAAAGGAACATAGATTTAGAATAGGCCAGTCAAGGTGCCAGCTTGAAAATGCAGCATCTGGAAAGGAACAGCTACAAAAAGCATCAGTTCCAGCTGAGTTCCAAGCTCCACAGACGGAGAGAGCATCTAACTCGTGGACCTTCAGTACGATCAGGTATCTAACTTAAATCTCAGCTGCAATTAAAAAATACTTTCCTTTGATTGTATCAGAAACTCTTGAACAACAGTTAAAAAAAAAAAACAACAACCCTCTCCTTCTGAAACTAGAGGCCACAGAAAGTATTTTCTGCTCAAAGGCTCTATTTTTGCCTAAGAACTTCTCAAAACAATTTGACATTTTGACATTTTTCCATGTTATTGTGAACAACTTACATAAAATGAGAAGACTACATCTTTCCAGTATCCTTTAAAATATGACAGGTAATGCGGAGAAGTTAAAGATTGTATTTTTGAGTTTTACCTCACAATAGGCAATTTGGTGAATGGAACAGGAGGTAACTTCAAACCATCTGGAAGAGTGATGAATTCCATTGTACCAGGGCACTTTGCTGTGTAGCTTTCCAAGCTCTGTGTTACATCTTTCTTCTCTAGAAAATAAATTTGTTTAAAATAAAATTTAAAAACAATTTCAAACTTATATGTAACAAAAGTTTAAGATGAAGTTAAAACCTAAAGTTTTACTTGTTTTTTTGTATTTATACAAAATAACTCTAATGGAATGCCAACTAATTTTTGCATACAATGCTTAGAGTTATGCTCCAGAACCCTTAATGGATGGATCAAATATAATTAAGTGACCTTAAGCAAGACAGTTTTCTGGACTTTTCAGAATTTTTTAAGTGTCAGTCTATACCTGCTTTTTGTTAACTTCTTCATTGTCAAGATAAAAATTTCTACAATTTATCTAGTAAATCTACATATCCAACACAAATGGCCTCAAGCATGTTAAGGTTATTAATAATAGCATTGTTATGTGAACAAGCCCTGTTCTGAAACATGAGCTGAAACAATACCAAAGGCAAAGAAGAGAAACAAATTACTTTTTGTATTACCTTGTGTTAAAACTACCTAATTCTTAAAATAACTGTACTATATTATGCTACTATATCATAACAACCAGTAAGAAAATTTTTTTTTTGTTTTGCTTAAAAATACAAGAACATTCAGATAAGCGTGTTATTTGGGTTATCTTCAATAATGTATCATAAATGCTTATGAATTTTATCCAACAATTATTTTCAACAATGTATACAATTGTGTCTCCAGAAAAAATGTCTATTTGGAAATATATGGCCTGAACACAAAATTATATTTCTCTGATGACATGGGAGTCTGCAAACAGAAATAAGCCTGAGAGTGTGTGTTTAGAGGGGAGAATGAGATAGCTGAAAATTCTTAGACTTATATTGTTTTAAAGCACAATGAACTTTCCTCCATATATGTCCTACCAATAAAAATAACTATTCAATAACTAAACTCTTTCTAGAAAATACTTCAGAGATCAAAATACTCAATGATAAAACAAAACAGAAAAGGGAAGGGTGATAGCAAATACTGCTTTCCAAAAAAACTGCTTAGACAAGTCTATCGGGTTTATGCAGCAAGGTTTTGGTAGCGAGGGGTGCTGTAGGGGTGGCCTTTGTGAGGAGTAGCTCCATGTCAGGAGAGAGCCAGTTCCAGCCAATTCCAAAATGGACCCGTTGCTGCCCAAAGCTGGTCCCATCAGTTATGCCAGTGGCACCTCTGTGATAACATATTTAAGAAAGGGTAAAAAATGCTGCATAGCAGCTGTGAGAGGGAGGAGTGAGAAAAATGTGAGAGAAACATATCCTGTAAACCATGCTACTGCCCGAAACACTATCGTGGGCCTTGAAAGGCACAAACATCCACTGATGTTTGTACTGCCCACATCTTAGTTTGTAAGCTTCTAAAGCCATGAGTACATACTCTTTCAAAGCAAATAAACATTAATTGTAATCTCCTTCACTATGAAATTAATGCCTAACTGACAAATTGCCTTGCTTGTGTCTATGTTTCACTGAACTGTCTCTTGAGCCACTCACCACATTTTAATTGCATGTAGGAAATGTACCCCAAAATACATTACTAGACATACACGTACACTCAGATTAGTGTAGGACAGCCAGGAGTTGTAGTGGTTCAAGACTGAGTATTTTCATAAAAATTTCAGGCTACAGCATTCAGGTTGTTATTTGCATGTTGTGTCAGCAAAGGCACATAGTACAAGTAGAATCCACTAGGATGGAAAGCATCACAGCTACCAAGAATGATGAAGACAACACTACAGTATGAACTTAATTCTGCTTGAAACTGGAGGTCTGTCATTCTGAAGAATTGGCTTTCATTTCCTAGTGTGAAACACTGTCAATTACTGTATTCAAAGAAAGCATGCTGCCACTTGCAAAAAGAATTTGAGAGTTGCATTTTTATTTCACAGTAGAATTTCAGCATGCTTTCTGCAAAGACAAGGCTAAAACAAATCATTTTTCTATGCTGATATTGTATGAAATGCAGTTTAAAACATGCTGCTGCCAAGCCAACAGCTCTATTACTTTTTACTTAGCACTGCATCTCAGCTGAGATGCTAAAGGAATCTACATCAATAGGACATACCAAGAAGCATTCATGATGCAAAAGAGCAAGAGCTGCATGATCTTGCCTGAGCACCACTTCTGAAAGCAAATGTTGGAGCCTTTCTCCCTTGACTGAGCACCTCTGCTACCTGACCTCTGTGGTATGAATGGATGGTACAAATTTCTCTGCTTAGTCAAATTTGCAAAGCCTAATAGTTGCCAAAAACCTGCTACAGACTGCTACTTTCAAATAGCTCTGAATTTACCTAGCATCTGCCTGCCTGTCATCGTATTTTGACACAATCAGAAACTGCACCGACCTCCTGGGAGGATCTATTCAACTACTAAGTCTCCTGACCCATAGTTTAGAAGACTGACTGAAACAGTTATCACTAGTACTTATCCTTCTCTTTGCAGAGAAGAGATAGAAAACAGCTACTCTTGGAGGT
>NW_009201763.1:0-5621 GCF_000690835.1 Fulmarus glacialis | reverse complement strand
AGGAAAGCAATCACCACTTGATCCTTTGACCTGTGAATTCACCTCAACAGCTTTAAAAGCCTGCACTACAGCTGGAAACCCTACTGGATACTCTCGTGTAGGTATTACAGAGACTCATTTATTGAGTGAGAAATGATGGGTTATTTTCTCATCTGGAATAACTACCTTCATTTTTTTTTTTTCCTCCAGTTTCTCTCCAGACTCATTGAAAGATCAGTATCATAGAACAGCTGCAACTAAATAAAGCTGAACAAAGCCATAGTCAGTATTGCCACTCGAGCACGTACTTCTCCGTTTGTTCAGTATAACCTCATAGTACAATTTCCCCATTTCACACCAAATTGTTTTCATTACCTTTTTTTTGGCTGCTTCTGACAACTGAAAATTTTGCAAGTCCACCAATATTCTTGGTAATTTTTTGCTTAACTGGGATAGAGTTAATTTTCTTCCTAGTAACTGGTATAGTGCTGTGTTTTGGATTTAACAGGAGAATAATGTTGATAACACACTGGTGTTTTAGTTGTTGCTAAGTAGTGTTTACACGAGTCAAGGACTTTTCAGCTTCCCATGTTCTGCCAGGTGCACAAGAAGCTGGGAGGGAGCATAGCCAGGACAGCTAACCCAACCAAACTGGCCAACAGGGTATTCCATACCATATGATGTCATGCTCAATATATAAGCTGGGGGGAGTTGGCCGGGGAGCAGTGACTGCTGCTTGGGAACTGGCTGGGCATTGGTCAGCAGGTGGTAAGCAACTGTATTGTGCATCACTTATTTTGTGTATTCTATCATCATTATTACTATTATTATTTTCCCTTCCTTTTCTGTTCTATTAAACTGTCTTTACCTCAATCCACGAATTTTTTTTTTTTTCCCCCCAATTCTCTCCCCCATCCCACTGGGCTGAAGGGAGTGAGCGAGCGGCTGTGTGGTGTTTAGTTGCTGGCTGGGGTTAAACCATGACACTACTTCATGTCAACACAGTGAACATTGGTTTTGTCCCAAAGCTGCTTCAAACTTTTTTCTAATATGAGAACACAAAAATCTGAAAGCTTCAGTTGCACAGTTAGAAACCATTTGTGACTGAAAGCTACTAACTCTGAAAAAGAAAAGTCCTCCTGCTAGTTTCACAATAATGTGAAGCAGTATTTCACAAAGAAGGAGCCATTGGAAAATCAGACCAGGACAGGAAAGAAGGTCAGTTATAGACTAACATTTTAAAGCACTTCAGTAACTGTGATTTAACAGTATCACACAAACAGCATTTCATGCCTTGGCAGACAACGGAGAAAACTAGAACACCTCAATTGCTATAACTGTACGTTTCAGCTCTTTAATATTTGAAGAGATTTAAAATACCTGCACTCGGTCTCAGTCACTACCCATTAAAAACGAAGTCAAATATTAAAAATACATTTGTTCTCTGGCAAACAATTGGTTGATGTTTTTTTGATCAAGTCATCATGTCCCTTGCAGAACAACCTACAGCAAGGTAGGATGAAGAAAGCAAACAGTTTATGTGTGACCTGCCAATTACACTGGAAGACAAACAACTTTCTGTTTCCTTATGCAGCTTGCTAAAATATTGAAAAAGGAAGTTGGGAAAAAAATAGCTAAAAGCCTTCTGACTTCAATTTCCCCCTGGTGATAAGCCCAGAATCAAAGTTTTAACAAAAAAGCCTAGTACCCAGGGTTCTTTGTGCTGGCTGAGCTTTTCCTTCCCCCTTGAAAACAGCAAATAATGTTCACAAAGGAGAAGTCCAATGAGACCTCCTGCAGCAGTCAGCCCCTGAGAATTGGCAGCCAGCTGGCCTACCCAACTCTCTCAGGAACAAATAGTCAAACATCTCCTTGATAAATTACTTAGTAACATGTAACAAGACAGAAAAGTCAGCCTGACAGCAGAAAAAGCAAGAGAAACACTAGTTTCAGCACCCGGAAACACAGATATTTCCTTCACCAAAAAAAAAAAAAAAAAAAAATTGCTTGGTGAGCCTTCTTACAACTAGAGAAGAAAAAAAAGTCAGTGTCTGCTGCCAGAGATCTTCAGCATCACCCCGCCATCAAGACGCAGCGTGTTCTTTAAACTAAAAAAGAATTTCAAAAAGGCCACAAAATACGCTAAGATCCTCACAAAAGCTGAAGTAGAAATTGAGTATTCATAGACTACAAACTTTTTACCTTGAAGTTAATCACTAGATTATAGCATGTATGCAAAGGTCTTCATGACCTTTCAGGTAGTCCCTCAACTCTAGTTTCGGATAGATGCCGATGGACAGTAAGCATCCTATTTGTATACTCAGTACATCACTCTTCACTACCACAAGCAAGCTAATGTTGTCAGTGAAGTGCCTTAGCAAGACTTGCATGATCAATCCACTAATTCAGTATTTCGGTTGTTTAATTCAGCAGAACAGAGCAGGTCTCCTCTAATTTGCAGGCAAGCATCACCTGGTTTTCCATTATATTAAGTCTGATAGGTATTAGATGACAGCATTTTCTACAGTTTTAGTAAACAAACAGCATCTCTAATATTTTTCTGAAAAATACATGGAGCAAGAAAACATGACTTCAAACTGCTCAGAGATCTGATACTTGAACAAGTTGCTTTGAAAGCAACACAAGGAATACTGGGGTTTCATTCCAATATTCTCTACTGCAATAAATCTCAGCACTTACGTATGTTTTTATACTGCCCTGAACAGCTACATTTCAGACTCCTACCTATATTCATTAAGTCATCAGTTAGACAGGAAGCACATGCAATCTGACTGGCCAACTGGATGACAAAATGACCAAAGCGAGTGAGAATTAATGGTCTTTTTTTCTTTGGCTCTTCAGGGCACTGTTAGCATCTACCTTTTCTATGTATAAACAAGTGTCATGAAACTGCAACAAAATTAACATCTCTGATCTGTTCTCCACACCATGTTTTGTCAATAGACTCAAAAGCTATTCTTATGGGGAAAACCAGAAAGGCACCAGCAGACAGCATGTTATATGAATCCTGTTTCTTTGAGAAATCAAGCAAAATAAATCTCTAAATAAATACAGTGGAGACTAATAAAATTCACAGTTTGACATGGAAAAGAGCAGGAACAAGAAAATAATTAATCTATGCTACCCAGAGAGCTAGACCCACTTTCATGAACAGATCATCATGAACAATATCAAAGAAAGTGGCTCCATCCATACAATGAAGAGAATGAGAGCAAAAGGATTCAGTTATTTGTTGTGTAATAGCTCGTCTTTGAAAAAGAAATTATCAGCTTTACTACTAACTTTGCAGGAAGGGGGGGAAGAAGATAATCTTTTCAACATAAATAAAAATAGAAGAGTTGTCTGTTAGAAGCAGAAAACGTTCTGCTTCTAAAATGACCACCACAAAGAGAGACAATGGGAAGAGACTGACTAAACACATCACGGTCTTCTATTACAAGATTTTTAATGATTATATAAAATGTGTACACATTAAGTCACAGTCAGTTTGAAATTCACAGCAAGCACAAAAATATTTTTAGATAAAATCTCATGAAAAATTGATATAGCTGAAGTCAGAGTTCAGAAACATGCCATTAAAATTCAGTATCTAGTTCTCCACCATATCTAAGAACTTCAGATGTCTGTATACTTTGAACACTACAAAAATATATTTGGTACATAAAAAATCAGTATGTAATCCACTGAACAACAATAATGATTTTTTCATGTTAGGAAATACCAGAAGACCTATCTTAACATAAAGTGGAGCAAATTGAGCATAGATAACTTCCATAATAGAAAAAAAAAAGTTAAGGACTCCTGCAAAGCTGCTTCTGAGCAAAGCAGGCTTTGCAAAAATTTACAGATACAATAGCATAACTGTTAAACACATCTGATTTTGTGTTTTGGGTGGAAGAAGCACACAGAGAGAGAAGATGGCAAGAACAACATGCTAATTTTGTGGGACATTTTTCCCTATATACTGTTATGCAAAGTCTCATGAATTTGGCCAGTGAGGATTATCATGATACAAAGTTTCAATGCCTCCACTAGTGATAAAAAGAGAAGAGACTCTTGCTTGAGAAAAGGACAGTTTAATTGTTTAAAAAACTAGACAACGGTCTGAAAACTTACAACGAAAACATGTCAGCTCTCTCAACTAATATATAGTTGAGTTTTCCAATCCTTTTGAAAAAACATTTCTTCGGTATCACTCCTAGATCTTTCTCTTCTTTTCTTAGCACATCCAATCATACTCAACGGACATCATATGGCGAGTTCACCAAAGTACATGGATGATCCTCTTTTAAACATGGGTATTTCTTTTTACATATAAACTGCTACTTTGAGTAGCAGCTTGATTCCAGTGCCTTCATTTGGCTTTAGGCTAAAGAGAGCAGTATGGAGTGTTAAGTGTCATATAAAATTTATTTGAATTTTAGTAAAATAGTTAATATAGTACCTCCTAAAATAGCTTCCTGCAGTAAAAAACTTCAGCTTTTAAAAATACAGCACAAATTTTTCATGTCTTCATATTGCCAATTAAACTATGTCTTCCCCAAAGTAATCTTTTTTTTTTCCCCCAACAAAATCGTTGCAACTTGTCTTCATTTGAACACTTGTATCTTTTCCCTCAATTGATCAAATCAGGCTTCTTCAAAAATCAGAGGTAACTACATGAAGATAAGAATTTTGAGCTAAAGGTCAGAAACTTCATTTTGTTCATAAATGACTTTATACAAATTAATAGGAAACTTTTGTCATAAAGAAATGCACCATTTTATTGTAATGATTGATCTTCTGTTTTACCTAAGAATTTGGATATGGTGTTGGCTGGAGTTTTTGTCTGTACCTCATCAACATGCAAGTCTAAACAAAGGTAAATCATGTGTGAAAGACCTCCAGGTTTGTTTATAATGCTGGACAATTCAGATCAGTCTTCATCTACATTACAGTGGTTTTCTTTCATATGACTCAGAAAACTGTTGGTCTTCATATTTTGTGCTATGCAAATGAATTTAAATCTTTTATCGCTGTTGCTAGTTTACTCAGTCTCATTTATTTATTCCACTTCAAACTTATAAATTCACTGAATTAGGATCTGAACCAGAGTTACTCAAGGAACACAAGGGTAAGCAGATCATTATTTGAAACAGATAAAGACGTATAGGCATTGTGGTTTTCCTCTCGGCGATCTTCACTTTCTACATAGTCTAAAAGACGTGTATTTCAGGAAAATAAATTATACCTTTTTAATAAAGCAGTTTGAGTGAAGTTATTTAATAAGCCAGCTTGTCTCTAGAAAACACCAATTCCAGAGAGAGGTTTTAAAAGAATAAAACAAGCCCAGAGAGTTTTACCCTGCTGCTACTATTTTGAATTAAAAAAAGAAAAAAGGTTTTTAAAAAAGCAGGAAAAAGTGTTGCAGATAAACAACTCCCAGCAACAGGAGCACATAACAGTGCTGAAGTTTTATAGTACACAACTGAAGAAAACACAGAACTAGATGAAAAGCTGCAAAATTCATGATACCATGATGAATAAGAAGAGTTAAGTGGCTTCTAAGAAGCTTCCTCCCACTTCATGTGCAATCTCAGAAGTCTTTTATTACAATATGTCAGAAAGCATTTACATTCAAG
>NW_009201762.1:0-9700 GCF_000690835.1 Fulmarus glacialis | reverse complement strand
CCAATTCTCTCCTCGTCCCACTGTGGGGGGGGAGTGAGTGGGTGGCTGTGTGATATTTGGCTGCCTGCCAGGTTAAACCACGACAGTAGTACAGCCTGAGAATTAGAGGAAGGCATCCCAAAGTTGTTTTGCAAATGAGTTGCTGGAGGTAGACTGCAGACTAGAAAGGGGCTAGAGAATCCTATCAAAAGTGATTAAGGGACTAAAAGAACATTTAGGCAAGAACAGATTTTTTGCTATTGTTATATCTACTGTCTTGTGTTAGTGTTATCAATAAGTGTTTTTCTAATAATAAGAAAATAAATTAGTCAAACTTATATATTAAACAAGAAAAAGGAAACAATTTTTCATTGACACTACTTTTATTTCCATGGAGTGTGTTTTTTCCCCATTTTGATTGCTTGTACAAAGCCTAAATCTAGAGTTAATTGGAAATATACACCTCACCCAGATAATAGTGTTAAAATACCTTGTAATATACACAGACTTGCTCTCAAAAATATTTAGACAGAAAACTATTGATGGTCATTTAATTACTAGTTAATAAGAAAATATTTTTATGTTTTCTTTGGAATAACTAAGAAATGTCATTTTTTAGAGGCAAAAAAGGGTATGAACTTGCAATTCCTACTGTATGCTGTACCAAGCTTCTTAAACATGCAAATTCCCTGGTTATTCATATAGTTGATATTGTAAAACATATTAATAACTCACTCATGTGTCATGGTGGGGAGAAATCCAAAATATGTGACTTCAGAAGAAGGTTCTTAAGACATCTAAATGAAGTTTTATCATCCTAAAGTGGTGCAATGTTTTTCTAGATAACCAACTGAAGAATATCATGAACAATCTGTACCCCATGGACATATCACACTAGAGCATAATATCCTTGAAAGGAAAAGACCTGGAGAAGAAAAGCAAATAGGAATACATTTCAGAAAATAAATTTCTTCAAATCTGAAATAAAAATCTAAGTTGAGTTTTATTTCATGAGATTCCATGAACATCTAAATCATACTACTAATTTATACTTTTTTGGAAAACAATCTTAATATTAATATAACTCTCATGACGTTTTCGACTGCAAATCAGTAGGAGACTCAGGCTTGTAGACTTTGGGCAGGAATTTTTTCAAACCATAAACTGCTTTCTAGAGGAAAAAAACTGTTCCAAATTCAGTGTGCTTTCCTTGGTTTTTGTATTTTGATCTGTGAATTACTCATTTAAGACAGTCTGAGATCTAGCAAAAGTTAGAGGTGCCTAAGGGTGAGATGCTGCAGTTTAGGTATTGTCAAGCCCCAGTTAGGAATATAAAAACTTGATTAATGTGTCTAAGCTCTCCAAACTGTGCAGTGGAAACGATGAGTACCTCAGAAGGGCATCTCAATATGTAGGTGCCAACTAAAGTCACATTCAGTGTGCAACAACATAGTACTAGGCATTAGGAAATGCTAAGGACAGGCTCCAGTCTTAAATATCAACCTTCCATTATTTTAATGAGACACCTATTTACTCATAATACTTTAAAATCATGAAGATAGTTGCCTATGTTTTTAAAATATATAGAGAAAGAAATGTAAATAATTTATTTTCAAAGGGAGACAGATGTATAAATGTGACTGAATAAAAGTCTAAAATACTACCTAAAAGAAAAGCAGAAGTTAATTTGCTTCCTTAATAGGTCGGAATGAAATCCTCTGTGTCCCACCAGTTTCAGGGGACTGGTTATAGTGAAGCTTTGTTCTTACAGGTTTTTCTGTCTTTTCATTGATTAATTAATTTAATTTTAATAAACCATATTTTCAGAAAATTTGTATTCAGTACAATAAATTGCAGAATTTTATTATGTTTTTTTCCACAGAGAAATATGACAGCTTTGTGAAGGCTGTTGTGTGACAGCTTGAAAGTTATTAGACCTCAATCCCAGCACTAGCCACACACTTATTTCTGTGAAACTAGCAGGAACTTACTCATCTTTGAGATTTCTACCCCTCCATTAAATCTGCTTTAAATCACTCAGCGGGTTCAAAAAATTCTTAGAAAGGAACTCACAGACAGAAATACAGATTAAATAATCCCCTTTGCCATTATTAAAAACCTAAGTGATACTGAGGTACTTAGGCTACTACCAAGATTTTTCTCCCACATGACATAGGTGAACATCACTAGTGTGTTCAGTTGAAGTTTTCCACAGCAGGCAAATTATACCATCAAAAGGCTATTCACACTTCTCTGTGTGAAATAGTCTCAACTCACGAAGAGTTGAAGAACGCCTTGGAAACTGATATATGCCCTATCTCATTCTCATTTCTTTCCCAGTGAACAGTGGATGCTCAATTTGTGGCAATGGCCTGCAACTGAGAGCTTGTTTATTTAAATCTGAGGGTTTAAATGTCATGAGGAGTAAAAAAGTAAATATTCCTGAGACGGAGAGTGCAAGGTGCCATCTGTCTAATAACATGTAAGAAGGTGAGGAAGGCAATGAAGCTTCACCAAATCTACAAGGATGCCAGTGTAGATACTTAGAAAGCTCCATCCCCATGTTAGAGAGACTTGGAAAGTAGAGGGTATGAGGAAGAGAAAGGAAAAGCTTGAAAGAAATATGAGACATGTAACAGAGGTTTTATTTTGGGGAGGTGGGACAATCAGGAATCAAGGTAGAAAGCATGACATTTGAAGGTAGGTAGGTATAGGTCAGGATACATAAAAACAAAGGAATGTGGATCCTCAGAAGTTCAGCCACTTCTGGTTTAAAAGTTCTCTCTCCTGAATTCATTCTCTAGCACTTAATAAACTGAACTTGCATGAGTGTTTTTCCCACTTGCACGGGCCTCCCTTTTTAACCTGTGAAGCTTTGTGAAGCTTGAAAAAACAAATAAACTTATTATGGTCACATCTCTGTCCAAATTGGTTGATATGAAATATAGTTTTAAAAAAATGTTTATGATCAAATAAACCATGTTTCTCTGTCAAAACAGGCTGAACAAACCACCAGAAAATCCAGAGTTCCCTTCTTTGAAGTAGGTGTTCCAGCTGTAAAGATATTTAGCTAAGTTCACTTCTCAGCGTTCTTTCTAACCTCATAAATCTTGAATTGTTTCCTGCATAGTGACACAGTTTCAATAGGAGAAATGAAAAGTACTCCAAAAGGCATGAATAACTTACAGTTTGATGGTTATGGCACTTAAAAGTAAGTGATAGTTTGTAAAGAGTCAGATCCTGCCAGTGTGTATTAGTCATGCTCTAAGAACACCTCTCTGACTGAGGCTTTGCCTTTGTCAAAGATTCCTGGATTCAATGCCCTTTCCAGATGAAAGGAATTAAATCTTTAACTTCTGCCATCCTAGGAATGTTTTTACCAGGAAACCACTACTCAGGCTGAATGTAAATTTCTGGACATTTAGTTACTTAATTTTGGCAGACAAGAAATAATAAGACAAAAGAAATGCCAAAAAAAAGGACACACAAGGAGGGGACATAATGTTTCTAACCTGTTGGTTATGGAAGTCATTGAAGAGGCATGGTATTGAACTAGGTTAGGCTAAGGGAAAAAAGGAACTTAAATGTCCCACTTTCTTTCTAAATGCTCTAAGTATGAAGTTTTACACAAAAGGTAGTTCAGAGACCAGTCTTTAGTGAAGGAATCTGAACACCGGATCAAGAGCTGAGAAAAGGGCATATGCGTGGCTGAGGAAGGTACTTGCAAACTGAAAGGGATAGCCTCTAGCTGCAGCTTTCTCCACTGACTTGCTTCTGACATGTTTTTCCTTAGATTGTGGCTTTTTTAAGAAAACAAGGCTTAAACTGTCTTTGCCCTATTACACTATCTTTCCTCATCTTCCCATCAATAACTTTGAAACTGAGCAATTTCAATCAAATGTTGCAGAGGATGAAGGTCTCAAAATTTAAAAGTCCCTTTGGATTTCAAGAAAAAATGACAGATTAATAAAAATGAATTGCTTTACTAGGCTGGCCAATCAGCACACATAGTCAGGCTGCCAATCACAACACGCAGATTTCTGACGTCACTGAAACACAAGTAATTTCTGTCACTAGGAAAAAGAGTCAGTAAGTCAACATTTCTGTGAAAGGGCTGGAAATGACAAGGAGAAGGGGTGGAAAGGGACAGTTCTGAGATCAAGCTGTCATGGGCAGTATATTGTGTGGGAACATAAAACACCTATGCATGAGTTAAATTTTGTTGCTGCAGTTCATCATGGAAGAGATTATTTTGCAGTGCCATTTTAAGGGCAAACTTACACAGACAGAAATAGCTAAACTTTTTAGAGTTCACACCCCAAGCTTCTCAGATGCAGTCCATGCAGCTAACAAGTCTTTCCAGACTACAACTGAAGCAGAACGTAAGTGGGATGTTGTCGGTTAGCCTTGACTAAGGGCCAAACTCGCACCCAGTTGCTCAGTCACTCCCCTTTCTCAACAGGATAATAATTTACAATTCATAAAAGAAAATAATTAGTGTTTTTATTTGAATATTCAGCTGTTTGCAAAATTTTTCATGAGCATTATGTCTCATAGGTGTTCAGAGTGCAACATTGCCTTATAGAGATGTTTACTTTTGTTAAAAGAAAAAAAAAAGACTAATTGACAGAAAACTCTAAAGATTATCATATTTGGGGGTGTTTAAAATGTATGGAGATGATTCTAACCTTTTATTAACCAGGGAAAAGTTGTTGAAATAATTTGTGCTTTTCCCAGCATGTTCATCACTCAGAACCCATTTACTAGTTAAACAAATTAAAATGGTGCCTGCCCAAAAAAGGTAGTCTTCGGAGGGACTTTTCTTCTTGATCTGAGCCTCTCCTTTAAAGAGCATTGTCTTCACTGCTCTGAGTTTTAAATGTAGGTACCTGGCTTAGACAAAAAGAATTTAATCGCTTTGTCCCTATATTTCTTTTTTGTCCATCTTTTAAAGTTTCTATTAAAGAGGCATTTTCACTCTGTTCAAAAGAAAATGCCACACTTCTTAGTGTATCTACCTTTGGAGCAATCATTTAAAAAGAAGACATGAAATGGAATTGTGGAACTTTTTTTAACTAACTTAAATTAAAAATCCATAGAAAATCTGACATCTATGAATACTTATGTTGATTCTATTTCTTAACCCTTTTACCATTACTTTGTCTTGATGCATGGTTGCATAACTGTGATAACACTGATTCTTTGGTACTTTGCCTCAGATATTCTTCTTTAGAGACAGTAGAGTGGCCATAATCAATGCCATCTCTTTCAATATTAACTTAATGCAAAATTCTTGTAAGGTTCATTGTACAACAGTGCTTGCAACGTATCTTCCTCATTTCACTGGGGAGCTATGAAGTGATCTGGGAGAAATGATGGTGCAGAGGTGGGTGAGAATTGGCAATTTTTTCTTTTCAGGAGAATGTCATAGGTTTGAAAAACTGTCTCTCAGGTCTGAAAAGGAATTCTGATGAGGGAAAAAGATCATCAAAACTCTGAGACATTATTGACCTACCTGCTTCAGAACAGAAACATGAACCTTGCAGACATGTAAAGCTCAGTGATGGTAGTGTTCCAGGCATCTCAGCTGTTATACTCTGTGTTTCAGAACTCTGTAATGTCTCTTTTTTCTTCCAATAAGGAATGAAAACAAGTCTTAAAATACTCTGTGAGATTAATTTCCTCTTCTCTAGGGAGCCATAGATATTAATCCCCAGCCTATGCCCTAAAAACTTGAATGACTCAGATAACACTGGATCAAAATGCAGATCTTTTGGAGGCTGTTGAGTAGCATTCAAATTGGTAGCAGTATTAGAGCAATCCTATAGTAAAAGCCAACAAACTATAGATCTTTTAGTATTTGTTTTAGTATTAGCCGTTCCAAACCTCAGTTTAGGAAGAGAGAGACAACATGTGAAAAAACGCTGTAGCTTTTCTGCTTTGGGATATTTCTTAAGGGACTTGACTTCTTCCCTCTTTCTCCCAGCCCTCCCTTGTTATATGTGCAACTGACATGTTAAATCAAAGCAGTTAAAGAATGAACAGGCAACTATTAAAAAAACCCTATGCATTTTATTGTCATTTTAATATTAAATCAGTTATATCAAATGATTCAGTATACATATGAAACACGTGGGTGAAAGTGGAATCAGCTAAGTCCACATTCATATGTGTCAATACAAAGAACAGTCTGAACATTGATGCATGTGCTTCTGAAAAAAAGCTTATCTTGATCCTTAACTTATCAAATGCTTGTGTAAGGCATATAATTTTAAGTTTTGTAGTACTGAAAATTGGATTACATGGATTACAGGGAATGAACATGAATTTATAAAAACTAAGGATTAGCTCATGAAGATTTCCATGAATTTAAAACCATACTGCATTGATAATGTCCTTTGAGAAAGGAAAAAAAAAGTGTTCCTCAACAAATGAGAAGGCTATTGACACCATTTTGGGGGAGGGAAATAACATTTTAACTGTATTGAAAATATTTGTGATACGGTGGTGGGTTGACCTTGGCTGGCCACCAGGCGCCCACCAAACCACTCTATCATTCCTCCTCCTCAACAGAACAGGGGGAGAAAATACAATGAAAAAGATTATTGGTTGAGATAAGGACAGGGAGATCACTCACCAATTACCAAAATGGGCAAACCAGATTTGACTCAATTTCATTTAATTTTTTTTCAGTTAATAAGAACAAATATAAAATCACCTTCCCCCCGCAACTCTCTTCTTTCTAGGTTCAACTTTTCTCCTGACTCTTCTACCTCCGCTCCTTAAGCGGCTCAGGGCGATAGGGAATGGGGGTTGTGGTCAGTTCATAAGGCTTCATATCTGCTGCTCCTTCCTCTTCACACTCTTCCCCTGTTCCAGTGTGGGGTCCCTCCCACAGGAGACAGTCCTTCACAAACTGCTCCAACGTGAGTCCTTCCCACAGGCTGCAGTGCTTCAAGAACTGCTCCAGCATGGGTCCTTTCCACAGGGTAGAGTCCTTCAGGAACAGACTGCTCCAGTGTGGGTTCCCTGTGGGTCACAGGTCCTGCCAGAAAACCTGCTCCAGTGTGGGCTCCTCTCCACAGGTCTCAGCTTCTGCCAGGAACCTGCTCCTGCATGGGCTCTCCACGGGCTGCAGCATCCTTAAGGGCACATCCACCTTTTCTGCTGTAGGGTCCTCCACAAGCTGCAGGGTGGATATCTGCTCCACTGTGGTCCTCCATGGACTGCAGGAGGACAACCTGTGTCACCATGGTCTTCATGGGCTGCAGGGGAATCTCTGCTTCAATGTCTGGAACACCTCCTCCCCTTCCTTCTTCTCTGATCTTGGGGCCTGCATAGTTTTTTCTCTCACATTTTCTCAGTCTTCTCTCAAACATGCTGCACAACATTTTTTACCCTCTCTTTAAAATTTTATCACAGAAGCATCACCAGCATCTCTGACTGGCTCAGCTTTGGCCAGTGGTGGGTCCCGCGTTGGAGCCAGCTGGAACTGGCTCTGTTTGACATAGGGGCAACTCCTAGTGTCTTCTCACAGAAGTCACCTCTGCAGCCTCCCTGCTACCAAAACTTTTCCACGTAAATCCAATACAGATTCTAAAGGCTTACATATTAAAATTGGTATTCTTGTGCAATGCCTAAGGCCTTCAGATATAGCTGCTTAGAACAGAGGCAATCCATTGTAAAACCTGGCTCATTTTCATAGAAATATGACCAACTATTTTATCTCTTATTCATATACCAGTCAAATATCATGACCTTCTGTTCTTTTGAACACTTGCGTGTCTTTTCAGCTATGTCTCATAAATCTAATAAATAACTCTTCTGCAAGGGATATCATGGAAGAAATGCTGTAATGGATATCTGTTTTCCAAGAAAAAAATTAAAAATACTGAAAAGCATAGACAACAAGAACATCAATTCACATATTACTTCTGACACATTCCACTTTTGATTATATACTTGGTTGACTTGGGTTGTATTTGGTTTTCAAGGCCAATCTTCAGGAAAGGCAGCTATATTTGATGGAAAAAAGGTAGTATCAAAATAACTTGTTGCAAATTTTTTCTCTTTTTCAAATTTTCTTGTGCGTCACAGGAAGATGAATATTCAGTTTCAGATCCATAAACTATTCAGTTTGGCTCAGCTCTAGAAAAGAAATGAATTCAAGCACTTCTCATCCAGCTGAGAGCAATACACATAAAATGAACTTCAAAAGTCTTCTGTTTCCCAGGTATTGAGGACTGCAGGAGGATGCCAGAAACATATAGGCTATTTCATACTGAAACTGTCCTGGGTAACTCCTTTAGAACTCCCCTCTGATGGTCCAGGGCTTCTGGGATTTTGAGAGTAAGAGCTCTGCTTCCCTTTGCTTACCATCAAAAACATTGCATGTTAAAGCACAATTTAGAGATTAAAATATTTAAAAGCTATGGAACAAAAGCAAGCAAACTAGCAAATAAAAAGAAAAAAAAAACAGGCGAACAAACAAACAGAAAGAGTTAAAAGCCTGAGATAACACTCTCACCTCTCCTTTTAGAAGATGACGTGTGAAAAGACATCAGTGATTCTTTATGTCTAAATTTATGTTTGATTTAACTGGAACAAAAAAAATAAATAAAAAAAAAAAAAAAAAAAAAAAAAAGCCTGAACTGCTGGATGAGAAAGACAAAAAAAGGCTGGAAAAGAAATCTTTTCCCTTCCCAGTGCATTTCTCTAGTTTGAAAGTATTAGTTCCACCCCTTTGCATATAAATTTCCTCTTTCTCTTCTGGTCTGTTTTTCTGCTGCAGACTCCCTGATTGCTGTCTTTCTTCACCCATCTGTCCCTACTCTCTGGTCCAAAAAGTCCTCATCAAATCATGTTCAATTGTTTCTGTTGAAACAGCAATCTCCTTGTCCTTTCTTGTTTCCTGAGGATTTAACCTCACAAAAAGTGCTTGTCCTGGTTTCAGCTGGGATAGGGTTAAATTTATTGCTAGTGCTGTGTTTTGGATTTAGTATGAGGAGAATGTTGATAACACACTGATGTT
Source organism: Fulmarus glacialis (assembly GCF_000690835.1). Classification (NCBI taxonomy): domain Eukaryota; kingdom Metazoa; phylum Chordata; class Aves; order Procellariiformes; family Procellariidae; genus Fulmarus; species Fulmarus glacialis. The sequence goes on along the minus strand of NW_009201762.1, from coordinate 690 downwards.
TTCAGTTGTTGCTAAGTACCCTCCTAGTCCAAGCTCCCATGCCTACTGACTGAGCTAGGTACACAAGATGGGAGGGAACATAATCAGGACAGCCAGCTCAGCGGCTTATGGGGTATTCCATACCATGCGACGTCATGCTCAGTATATGAATGGTAGGCGTGTTCCAGGAAGTAGCGATCGCTACTTGGTTATCTGTCAGCGCATGTGGTGAGCAATTGCATTGTACATCACTCATTTTACATATTCTATCATTATCATTATTATTTTCCCTTTTCTGTTCTATTAAACTGTCTTTATCTCAACCCACAAGTTTTTTCTCACTCTCACCTTCCGATTCGCTCCCCACCCCACCGAGGGGGAGGGGGAGAGTGAGTGAGCGGCTGCGTGGTATTTGGCTACCTGCCAAGTTAAACCACGACAGTCCTTTTTGGCAGCCAATGTGGGGCACGACAGGTTGAGATAACAATAGATCTGACCAAAGTGTCTTAAGGCAAGATTGTTATAAGCATTAATTATATTGATTGGTCACAATGTTGATTTACTGGCTCTCAAAGTTGTGGGGCTGGCTCTCAGTGTTGGGTTATGTAATACCTTGCTTGCAGTATATGTTCCCGGTTGTGTTGTTTATCATTATTCGGAACTGGGCCAAGATTATCATTTTGCAGCTGTTTTATGATGTGATAAAATCAT
>NW_009201761.1:0-13098 GCF_000690835.1 Fulmarus glacialis | reverse complement strand
TTTCCAACCTTAATGATTCTATGATTAGAAAAAAAAAATTCTGTCAAATGCAGGCAAGGAAGCGAAGAGCAAAGCAAATGAGATGACTGCCAGGTGTGCCAAGCAGTGCTCCCAGTACATTACAGCTGTTACTGATGCCCACTGCCAGGGCACCACAGAGGGTGAAATCTCTTTCGCTGCTGAATTTTTCAGCAAACACTACACCTGCTCAGTGTACTGATTACTCTCCCAAAACAGAAAAAAAAGAATTAAGGGAATCTGCATAAAATATCCTGGTCCAAATTCACTCCCTACCCCAAAAGAAAGGCAAAATATCTAGGGACTGATTGTTTTAACATCCAGATCAGAATAAAAACTAAGTCAACAGAGGATGAAAAGGGTTTCAAAGGATGTAATCTCTGGTGCTTCCAACAAACAGGAAAAGTGTATGAGCAGGTTCTCAAGGCATTAGTCCTGCCACAAAGTGTATGGAAAGACTAGTATGAACATCAAGGAAATCCTTTCCTGTGTTTGAGGAGCCCAGGGAAGGAATGCCTCTCTTCACAGCTTCACTGGATATTTCAAATTCAGCTAGCAACTCTGAGTGCTTAGCTTCACTGATGATAAAGAGCACACAGATTATTATCTATGGTTATCTAAACTTTGGCTGACTGTTACAGGTGCCTGATTGTGTCAAACTTCCATACAGGTCTAAATTCAAATCTAAAGCTACTGCCTACTGCAATTTTTTATGGTTGGATTGAAAACATTTTGTAACTACCATAACAAGTTGTATAAAGGGAGGACAGAAAAGTCTTTAAGAATAATTACAGCAGCGTGGGATTTCACAGTACTCCCATTTTTTTTCTGGGTCTGTTGTGAAGCACCAAACACCATTTACATCTCCATCAGGATTCCTGCAATACTGTAATAATTACAAAAACAGAGAATGAAGACTCCAAATGTTAGCCACAGAATGAAGAAGTGCATGTTTTTAAAAAAGTGTTAAATGAAAACTTTGAATTATTTCCCCCAACTACTTTTCCATTGGATGTTAAATGCTTTCTATTTCCTCTTATCACAGAATTCTTTTTTTCCTGTATCTCAAAACTATTAGGTGAAATTATGATTATGAAAAAATGATAAAATTGCTATAATTTTCTTCATCCACCGAGAGTCACCCTAGCTGTAGTGCTTTTTAAGGCCTCATGAGAAGTTAAGTTTGACATAGAATGACTAAGTGCTTTGCACTAAAACATTTATTGTTCACCTAATCCTTCTTCCTCTAAAGTCAGTGAGAGGAAGTTAGTTCAGCTCCAAGAATTTACCAGAAGCCGGCTTAGTTTGTGACAAACAGCAAAAGGCATCGCTTTGGGATTTGCAGAAATCAGGGAAGCGCTGTATGATTTCTTCTGCGCTGCTTGCCTGTCAGAATCAATCCCATGGTGTACCTCTGTGCTTGAAGTACCCATATCCTAGGTAATGTAAAATGCATCCTTCCCTCTTCAACACTATTATAGGTCTGGGCTATCAACGTGATGACTTCCAGATACGCTTAACCTGGTCTATAAGGACTGAACATGAAGTGTTTACTGAGGGGTCATGGCGAACAGAGACAATGTTCAATGACACCAATGGCATTAGCAGCTGTTTACGTTTTTATCCAGGCCTGCTCTTGGATGAGTCACAGGAGTGAAGTATTTGTGGCTATGAGGTTTCTGAGAACTCCACTCTTGACAAGTCCTGCCCCTTCCAGTTTTTGCTACCGTGCCGCGATAGTCTTTACCATTACCGTTAATGCAGTCTGTGAAAAAAGAGGAAAACAAAATGATTGTTAGCTGCTGAATCTGTATGTGGTGGTGGTAAGCAGAAACAAGGCAGATTAAGTACCTTTAGGACTTGCACACTCTCTACAGGAGAAAGAAAGACAAAAATGTACCCTATGATATGGTCTCTCAGTTTGTCAAGATGGATGTCTTCCTGGATGTACAGAGTAACTGAATTGGAAAAAATTTCAAGGAACTTCAGGCTAAACATTTTCTGCAATATATTGCAAATATCTGAAAAGACTCCAAGATTTTTGCCAAGTTGGTGTCAGTAAGCACCTTCCATGAGAGAAGCATATTTCAGAGTTAGCAGCCCATGACACTGAGAGAGCAATTGTTGCTTCCGAGGACATTGCTTCAGGTACTTTCCTCTGCTGTCCGTGAGTAAGAGTACACAGCTCCATTTAGGAATGTATCCTTTGTCCAACCCTGCCACCTTCCTTTGCAAAGTCAATAATCCGTGGAAAGCTCTACTATACATTCAGAAAAGTCACACCACTTCGACATCACTTCGACAAACATGGACAATTAATTAAGGAAGAAATGAAGCAGCATAGAGCAAAAACCTGTTTCTCTTGGAGCATACATTTTGCAAAATATAGTTGCCTATGAACAATCCAAGGTCAATCTCCTGAAAGCATAAAGCACAGCACCAGCAAAATTCCTATAACAACAACATTCACTGTGATCGTATTTCAATAGCACACAGCTACAGAAACACTGGAAATTTTGTCTATATTTTCCTCGTTTTCCTAAATGAAAAAGATATCCTACAGAATGCACTGTAAAATTACATAGGCTAGAGGATATGAGCTGACTAAAGAGTACTTGCTGCAAAATTCAACAGTACAGATCTGAAGGCTGGAGGAGGTATGTGTCTGTTATCTTGTCGCACTACTCAAGAATAATTTTGATAGATTACTATTTCCTTTACCCACAGACTACAGGAGGTAACACTTATAGCCAGCTGTTACCTGATGTGGTACGTGTAGTCAGGCCAACGTTTTGTGCTGTTGTTGCAGGGGGGTCATTTGGTGCAGGGTCTTGTGTGTGATCATCACACCTCTTGAGATTGCAGTACTCCCACGTCATGCTGGGGTCAGTGGTGAAACACCACGGGCTGTTATCACCATCTGGGTTTCTACAATAGTTGTCCCTCAAATCCCTACAAAAATAAGTACAATAGTCACACTGCATAAGACTGAAAGTAATCATAGAACATCTTGCAAAAAAGATGTTGATCTGTACTATGTAGAGATAAATACATTTATTAATTTTTTACTTCTTGCCAAATATCCTATTACCAGCAAACACATTTATGGCTGTGATATGAGTGGAGAGTTATATTTCACATGTACATCAGAGTCATAAATATATTTATAAATAAGGAAACATAATTCAACTACTGGCTTAAATTATGGCTGTAATATGTCAATGTGCTGCGTAGCCAAATAAACGCCCAATATGCCAATAATTTAATTTCTAAGTACACATGTATAAGCATACACAATTGTATGAATGTGTGAATTAGTAATAAATATGCAGGAAGATCCATACTGTTGGTAGGCAATTATGCTTTACCAACATTTTTATTTTTAAATGTCAAAGGGTTCTTTCTCGTACTCAGAAGAATGGCAAATAAATACTTGTCGAAGTGATCCGCCCCACTCCCAAAAAAACCCACTTCTACTGAATTCAGTGGGAGCACTCCCATGCCTGTGCTTGCTGGGGCAGGGGGAAGTAGGATTCCTTTCTTTAATATTTTGCAGAGTTGCAATATTTCCCCATCCTGAATCACAGCACAGTCACAGAATAAAAAACCTGAAATGCTTTTTTTCAAATATGCCAGAAGACATTAATTCCACATTTTCACAGCTTGATTTCAATTTTTTTAAATGTTTGTGAAAAACAGCATGCCCTCTGAGGATGTTCCAGTTTCAATACATCAGTATTTTTGATACCAAAATATGACTGAAAATTAAAAAAAACCCAACTATTTAGGGTGACATCATAAAAAAGGCGAAAAAAAAGAAAAGTATCAACCTTCCTGCTTATACTTGTAATCCACCAAGCAATCATGGATTTCCTAGCAATTGTCATCTTGTTGCTTTTCTACCCTTATTAACAACTGGCACATTAGTAATTATGATTAGCTCTCTAAGTCATCACTGGTTCAGTTTTGTTAGTCTGAAGAAGACAAATCAAAGGGGGAAACTCAGTGTATGCAATTCTGCGTGCCCAATTCCAACTACAAAGAACATTTAAAAGGTAGTTCTAATCATAATATATCTGACTGTGTGTTTTGCAGAATAAATGCTGTGTTCTCCCCAGACGAAATAAGTAGAAAGTCCACCACAAAGGTCTCAAATTTATAAACAAAATGCATATGTCAGCAGATGCCCAGACTCTGGATACAGGTCTCCTGGTGTTGGTTACAGAAGCTCAGATTTAAGAGTAAAGGGACACAGCTGTATTTTACTCAGAATTTAAATAACAAGAAAACACAGTTTTTAAAAATGAGACTAACAGAAAATGTTTTCCTGTCTTGGAAAAATTCTCTTTTATAGATACATTCCCTGGCAGTGTTTTAAAGCATAGATGTGCAAAGATAATACAATCAGCCATGGTCAGATAAAGCAAGAAAAGTTGAGTTAAACATACGCATTTGGGAATCTGTCTGGGGTTTTTTCATGCCTGTGTGGGAACATGGAGTTCCAGGCCTGGCATTTCTTTCCCGATGCAGTGATGGAAGCTGTTCCACGATAACTCTGGCCTTTGCCTCGGTAGCACTCCTCTGACAGGGGAACCTGCACAGGCACTTCTGCAGCAAACAACAGAAACTGGTCTTTTGCATCACAATTTTGTGTTCTTACTGAGTAGGCACAAGAAAGCATCAAACACACAGGACGACAAAAACGAATGACTCGTTTATACAGACAGCATCCAGTGCGAGTATCATGGCCACCATGAAAAGCAGAAGGGCATTTCCATTTAGAAAACTTTCACGGATTACCCTCATACGTCAGATGCCGTTCAGTGGAAGGTTCATCCCTCAGTTTCATTTTGGTATATGTGAACATGTTTGAATTAAAGATCAGAAAGTTCCCATGAAAAATCCTCAAAAACTAGATACTAGTGATTTTGCCCCTGATATATTTCTAAAATGGACATTATGTTACATTTTAACCTCTCTATTATCCTTTTGATTGCACTAACACTTTCTTGTTATTTTTTGTGCTTAAATGAATGGATGTTTCAGATAAGATTTTTATTACTTTGGAAGATCCTGTCCTCTCTTTCATGGCTACTTTCAAAAAATGGGACTTCCTTTTATTTAGCACTTTTTTTATCTCTTTAAACTTATTTTTCATTTTTCAATTAACTTGCTAAAAATGCCCTACATTTGGGAAAAAAATGGAATATAAAAAAATAAACCTCTTTCATTCTGCAATTCTTCTGTTGGGTCAGCTGGTGATTTTCATCCTCCACTGCACTTCCTTAACCATTGAAAGTCCAATATTTGGCAGGTTTGTAACATGCCAAGCAGAAAAACTGCATTAACAACAGTGACAAAGTGACTGAAAAAAGATTTTACACATGTACAATGAGATACAAAAAGTCTTTCACTGCTTTAAAGTCCTTCTCTCAAGTACACAGTACCGCTCATACCAGCAATCCCTTGTTGTGTCCCATCACAGTGGGGAATTGCACAATATTCCCACCGAACGCTGCTGTTGATGGTGTAGCACCAAGGCCTCTTCTCTCCATCAGGATTTCTACAGTAGTTTTCCTCTAAGCCCCTGAAACAAAAGCACCGGCTTTAAACTACTCATACAAATCAAGAAGAGTTGTGTGCAAGACTAATAACAATTACTGCATGCAGAACTCAGCTCTGGTTACATTAATTCTTTTTGGAGATTACCTCATGCACCACTATTTTGGGACTAATCAACAGCCTTCAAACTTACAGTCTAAATGCTGATGATATGAAGAACTTTTCCAACGCTTACACTTTCTGTTCTTGTTTTTGAGGCCAAGATACAGCAGTAAAAGCTGACTTCAAGACAAAAAGCATTGGTGTACCTGACCATTACGGTAAGAACCAGGCGAGGCTGGATGTCACAGACTGATTCTGGAAGCATGTGCATATGAGCACCGGTGCACGCTGCTCTCTGCCCTGTGATAATGGACTGGGTTTCACACGCCCAGGAAAACTTCACAACCCACAGAATCAAAATACAGAGCTAAAAGCCTGGTCAGTCCCAGCTACCCTTGATAATGCTCTGCAAACCCAGCTCCTCTGACCTTGGAGCACGAGGATGTATTCGAGCCTCTTGGACCTTGGAGCATTGCTCTTCAGAAGAGTAACGTGTTGAAAGTGTGCCAAAACACAGCCAGGGGATTTTTAATGTAAAAGTAATAAATACTTATAACTCTGCAGCGGGATGTGGAAGAGACAAGTGAGACAAGTACATGAGAATAAAGTAGCTGGTAAAAAAAGGAATGCTGAAAAAAATTAAGAGCAAGACTTGAAGAGAAGTAATGAGAGCTTACAAAAAGGCAAGAAAACAGCTTATGAACATAGCTGCAGAAAACCTGTGCTACTCTTGCCTCTGCATCTGGGTCTATAAGGAATAACTACGTTCTTTCGTATGTGTTAAAATGACGAGGCTCAGCGTACTTGCAGGGATATCTGTCAGGAATCCAGCCATGTCTGTGAGGAAACTGTGTGTTCCAGTGTTGGCAGGCATTTCCCAATTCGGTGATGGCTATCCTGCCTCGATAGTCTTCTCCTTTCCCTGAAAGACACTGGGACCCCAGGCCAGAGACTGGTGGGTGAGTAGCTGTTACAGGATTTAAAAAAAAAAAGAAAAAGGAAAAGAAAATAAAAGAAGAAACACAGCTAGACAGTGCTTTCAAATACATTAAAAGCCCTTCTATTTTCTGTAATGTCGAACATGCATTTTTTTTCTTTCAGCAGAGGTGACATTGGTTGAAAGCCATGGCAAAACCAAAATGTACATTTTCACAAGCAGTCTCTCTGCCAGACAGATGTCCTGTATCTGCCCTTTTTCAGTAGTCAGTAAATAACTTTTTGCTGGGTCAAGCCAGACTTTGTGCCTGCAGTCCCCTGAGAGCAGAGCTGGAAAGACAGTAGTAAATAGTCCTGTACAGTCTGCTAAAAACGAGTGGGATGAAGGGAGCACATTAATATAATACACACAGGTAGGGTGGAAGGGCAGAAAGGACAAGGATAAGGGCCAAAAAGAAATTGTGAGAGAAAGCAAAACAGCCTTCAGAGCTGAACCTCTGGAGTCGGTGAATTGGGAAAGTGGGGCAGAAGGAGGAGTGAAAGAAAGTGAATTGGTCTGGCATGTGGGGAACAGCAAACAAAGTAAGAGTAACGATCAAAGGCACGGAGCCTGCAGAGGGCGGAGAGAAAAATGAATCTACAGTGTATACCTATTATATATATTTTGTATATGAAATTTCCCAAGGAGACAAGTATGACTCTAAAAGGTTGGTTCTGTTCCTTAAACTTTCTTTAAATTTTAAGCACTAAGTGGAGGTGCTATGGTAAATTTCATAATATACTTTATCATACAGAAGTCTATAAATAGTCATTCTTCCATCTGCAATTGAGCATGCTGAACTACATCTAGCAAACACATGCTGCTGCTTAGAGCACTGGCAAGTGCAGATGCATAAGAAAGCAAGATCTAGAGATAAAAACACAAAATTTTTTCTCAAAGTGCAGTCCAGTTCTACAAACGGCAATGCTAATCTCATTATTCAGTGCTTTGGAAATGTCCAGATTTAGTGTGCTCAGCTTAACGGGATAAGCTGGCTCACTGATTAGTCAAGTTTTTCTCCTGAAGCCTGAACTTGTTTCTCAGGGTTCATCCCTTGCTAAGAAAAAGGCAGTGCTGGCTGTGCTGACCAGACCCAGGTAAAATATCACAGTATGGCCACATGGTTGTTTAGGGGTTTTCCATGAGTTAGCAGGTCAGCTGAAAACTGCCACCTGATTTAACCTGAATGCCATGCCTCTCAGGTAAATTGAAAAGTAAGGTGGTTGAAGACAAATCAGGGTTTCTATAACATCTCTGGCATTATTGCACTTTGTGACACCTGCATCCTCACTGACCTTAAATGATTTTATGTAACAGAAATTTAATAAGTGACTCTGCTTATTAATGTGCACTTTCCCTGGTTCACAGGGATTTCCTCAGGTTATTCAGAACTGTGATTTCTTGCCTTTCCCCTTCCTGCATCATTTCAATGAGAAGAGCTATCCTATGGAGTAATCTCAGTAAATCAGACTCACTGCAATGAGGAATGTTGCAATATTCCCAGCGTTTAGAAGGGCTGGTAGTGAAACACCAGGGCCGAAGTTCGCCATCAGGATTACGGCAATAATTCATCTTCAGATCCTTCTCTGGAAAGCTGCACATTGAAAATGAAAGAGAAGCTTGTGAGTCAGCTATGGCCAGCTGCAGCAATTAGGCTGTCTGCAGGCAGGGTCTCCCAGGCGCTGCGTGACTCACTGTTTCAGGGTAAATCCATGCATATGAGGCTCTTGGGCATCCCAGCGCTGGCACTCAAGCCCAGACTCTGTTCTGGAAACTTCTCCATGGTAGTCTTCACCATTACACTGCATGCACTCCACTGTAGTGCCTAGGCAGAATGAAAACAAAGCAAGGTTCGCACCAGCCCATGAATTCTGATCCTGATCTATTCATGGAAGACTACACTGAAAGGAAAAGAGGGTTTTGCTCCAGCTAATGATGAAAGGAATCCAGAAGACCATGCATTACAGCCTAGCCAAATGAATAAAGCTTTAGGACTACGTGTCATTTGGAGGAAGGACTTTGTCACGTATCTGTATGTACTGATAGCAATGGGAGTTCTGTATGTAACACAGCACTTAGGTCAATCTTTACTCTTATTAAAATTGAATGAATTGCTAGGGGTAAGAGCAGGACAATATCAGCAAATGATTAAAAAATTTCAGTTCCTCCATATTTAGAAAATCACTTTGATAACTGGAGCCAATTAGGAAAACAACGTTTGTGTTAAGAACTTCTTAAGTTCCAGCTTGATCTAAATTCACATTTGAAACCAATCTGCAATAATAAAGCAAGAACAAATAGCAAGAATAATATTACCTACTTGAACACTTCTCTGAAAAATAAATATACCTTCTCCAGTGTGCGTGACCTGGCCCTCACACTCTGGGATGTTACAGTAATCATATCTGGTAGCAGGATCTGTTGTGTAACACCAGGGTCCACTTTCATCCCCATCAGGATTTCTGCAGTAGTTTTCATCCAACCCTGCATTGGGGTGTTTTTCAGGTGTATAACTGTAATAGTATTAAAATTCTATTTTAACTCCAGTAATTTAGTGGAGCAGAAGGGAAATGTCCAAATTGCTCAGCTAGCCGTGGCCTCTATTCATTCACAGTAAAAATGAGACAGATTCCCCACTGTAACCCGTAAATGAAATCTGAAAAACATTCTGTAACTACCATTATTAGTAGCTTCTCCCTGGGTCCCAGTTGCCAATGATGAGTGATCTTACAGCCTGTAACAACTATGACAGTCTCAAAGGACAATTATTGTCTTTAACACTTGCATCCAGCTAACCTAGTCAGCTCACTATGGCCTGTGGATCTGTCATGTATTTTTCTTAATGCAGCTACTTTGAAAGTGAAGTATTTTTAGAGACTATTCACCAAACACAACTGGATCCTAATTTGCAGAGATTTTGAAGCAAAGTGACCTTAGACTTCTTTCTATAGCAATCCTCCCAGAGAAGACTAAATGGCTTTTAAACAAAAAATCGAAACAAAAGCATCCAAGTTTCATTAGAATAACAACAAAAAATAACTTTTTAAACAGATAAAACTCCAATATAGATCAGAGAAAATAGGCCCTCTGCTTCCACACTTGCTTCAGTGAGCCCAGTGGCAGCCAGCCCTGAGAAAACTCTGCCTGGGCAGGTCGCTTGGGCACTTAGATGCTTTGCTGGAGGTTTCTTCTTGACTGTCTCTGGATGGCAGGCAGGAGGTCACAGAGCTGGATGATTACCACTTCTTTTTTATTTACACCTCATACAGAAGAGAGAAATTATGGCCTCACTGTCACCAATAGCAAAATTTTCATCATGGGTTGATAGAGGGAGCATTTAATCTTCTTAAGAGGCCGAGCATTTAGACACAACTTCTCTAGCTGACAATGCACCCTTTCCTTACCCAGACCATTGCAGTTCTCTACCAGTAGAGTCAAAAGTAACAAGACAGATGAAGATAAAGTTGTCTTTAAAACTCACCTGACAACTGGCTTTGATAACATGCACTATAAAGTTGTTTATACCCATGAAGTTGGGGAAGCTTGGAAAAGATTCAGAACAACATGAAGACAAATATAAATAAGGCCGTACTTTGGGTTGTGAGGTGTTTTTTCTGCCCACTTCTGGCATGGAATACCTCTCCGAGTTTTGGCTTCCATTCCTCTGTAGTCCTTCCCAATCCCTTTTTTACATTGTACAAGGTAAACTGAAATGGAATTGGCTTTGTTAATTCAACGGTCTTACAACACTGCATCTCTTGCAACTGAGAATCTGCAGATATAACTCTGAAGTTCATCAGTTTATGATGAACCATGCTTTACCCATGTTTTGAACATCTTGTGCATGCAAACAGAGAGATGTGATTCCATAACGTATTTTAAAACAAATTAGCTAGCAACTACTAGGCAACTACAGAGGAAAATTCCTGAAGCATTTTTATAAAGCTAATAAAATCAAGTTAAGAAAGCAGATACAACAAGTTAGAATTGTTTTTGACGTGTAAAATACATGCTTATATTGCTATACTACTGGGATAAAATGGAAGGCTTTTCACCAACAGCTGGAGTTTCTTTGAAATTTATTGTTCATAAACACATTTGCAGTATGGGTATCATGCAACTATCCCTTCAAACCAGAATTTTTACTTATCAGAATACATTTGTCACATAAATGGCCCCCACACCTTTGATTCCTCTTAGCCTCAGACTCCCAAGTACTTTCTAGTGGGATTCCAAGGTAAAGAGAATGCAAAGCATGTTGATGATGCTTTTATTAGCAGGCACTGAAAAATATCCAGTTACTGGGGGGAGTGATCTTCATATCCCCTTCCAGCAATTTCTTTGCACAGGAAGAATCCCCCTGAGCCCTCAAATATCAAATGGAGATGTTAGGAGACCAATCCGATAGGAAAAGCTGAGCCTTGTTCGGACACCTTGCAATAGTTACTGTCATCACAGTGTGCGGCTGGGACTACAAATGTCTGTGCTGCATGTTTTACCAAGAGGAGCTCTTGGAGCTGCTGCCTGGTTGTCAGGGTACTCCTGGAGTGCCCAAAAGTCTCGTCACTGCTGCTTCAACACTGGTACTCCAGTAGCAGATCCCAGCATGACCATCTCTGGTCCATAGCCTTGCCCATGGACTTTCTTATGTTGCCAGATACCTCCTAAATGATTTTAGCATGTCTAAATGCTAAGCCAGACTCATCTGACAGCTGGGGAGAGGGGGTGGAAGGTCTGTATAGTTGGGTCAGGAATGAAGACAAGCAAGTAACTTCCCCGTTCAAATGGCACATGGAGACCACCGTGGATTTAGACCTTGGTATTTGATCCCTCTTAATCAGAATTTTTAGTAACACGGCTCCTTTCCGCTTGACCCCCAAGGTCTCTCTTACTTTTCTGTCCTGTACATGATTTTGCTGTGCTGGCCTATAACCCCTGAAAGTCTGTGTTCCTCAAAAGAGTGATGGGATCAAGAGCCAAGCTATATGTCAAGACAAAATGAAGGTTTGAATGAGGAAACTACTCTGTAAAAAGAGAGAAGTCTCTAACCAAGTTCTTAAGGATTTTTTCAGTGACCAAGTGCAAAAACTTTGATTATTACCCATACAAGTAGGTAAGCATCCCAGATGGCCACTGAGCTAGTAAAAAGGCCATGGTTCTTAAACTCTGTGGCGCCAATTAGGATCAAAAGAAAATGCACTCTTGGAGGTACGGGTGGGAAGAAATCTGACTCAACATAATCTATAGGCTACAAAAGCTATGCATTTATGCCTTGTGGATTATTCCTACTGTTAACAAGGAGGTTGTAATGAGGATTCCTCATACAGGGTTTTGCCATTAACATAGAGAAAGTAAAACTGTAACTGCCAGACATATGTTCATGAAGAATTTGTAACTATGGACAATCCAGAGTGTGGTCTGCATACAGATTCCAAAGTGTCTGTGGTGGGGTAAAATGTGAGCGCATAACATTGTGTGGCCCAGCACAGCCAGACAAACTCTTATATTCACAGAAGGATGAACCTTTTGGCTTTCAAGTAGTTGTTCTGTACAGATATTTTGCATCCAATCCCAAGGAAAATAAGCTCTGGCAAAGACTGATGCCAGAGTAGCTGTTATGAACTCCAAGGTCTGAGTCACACATAGGTGAGATTGTACAGTCATCATGAGCCTAAGGGAGCGGCAGAGTCACAAAATGTCTTGGAAATTGCTTCCTCCAGGCAGAACGGATTCCATCATATCTCAGCAGCTATTTCCTGGTACTGAGGAGTCATGGTGGGGACAGAAAACCTTTCTGAGGCTTAAGGACACTATATGTCTTTATTTGCAAATTCAAGTTCAGGTTGGGTGATGCTGGTTGTGATAATTAGGTTGCTTCTAGGAAGGTGAATCTCACTTTTGCAATGCACTTTAACAGCCTTATGAGAAATATCTCTGGTTTGAGGTGAATTGGGGCCATTACAGATACCAAATGCTGCCATTTGCATTATCTAGAGACTTCACAAAGATGTTGGCAGTGATAGCTGTGAGTTTCAGAAGGAATGAGGTAGTCTTGTATTCCTGCTAGTGAAAAATAGAAGGAAAATGACGCCACATCCTCTGTTTGAAACAGGCACTGTAAAGCTGTCCCCTGAAAAAAAACAAAGGAACCAATTCTCTGGCTGCTAGAGCTCAAAGTGCTGAAGCAGGCTCTCATGAAGAGATATCCCTAAGAAGGCAGAGGTAGTGCATTCCATAGCGGCAGCATAGAAGCTGAATGGTATAGCCAAGAGAGGCAGCGTGTGTCCCAGGAGTCAAAGGTGGGTCTCCCAGAGTGCAGAAGGCGGCAGGAGATGAAGATGAGACAGGCAGGCCCCAAACCGCTGCAGATCATAAGAATGCTGGATGATGAGCAAGTGATGCCTGATAACTCATTAGATGACGTCCTGGTTTCGGCTGGG
>NW_009201760.1:0-1342 GCF_000690835.1 Fulmarus glacialis | reverse complement strand
GGAGAGGGGTCAGGGCCTCCCCTTCCAACAAGCGCAGGTCGATACGAGTGCACCGCCTTCAGCCCGGAGCCCTCTCCCCTCCACCCAAGTTCAGCCCGCCGCCACTGAGATTCACAAGCAATCCTCCGCCGCCCCCCCGCAAGCCCCCTCCATCCCTCCCCCGGCTCCTCCTCTGGGGCTGCTTGGGAAACGGGCTTTAGCTGGGAACTGGGTAGCTGTGCGAGGCTATTTCATCTCCTCTGATGCGTAGACCTTGGAGCCAGGGTAATCACTGCGCTAATTGTTCCTTGTTAATTGAAGATGACATTGGAATCCCTGGCTACGGAGCGGTTTCCAATCAATCCTGAAAGCTGCTAAAGAAAAGGGAACCTGCAGCGCAGCCAGGATTCATTCACTCCCGGCTTCGAATGGTGGATTTCCCGTACGCCCGCTCTTCGCCCTGTGCTCTCTGTGATGCGCACACCATCACCCAAATTCCCCAGATCCCTAAATGGAAATATTTCTAGGGACAATTTATCGTTAGAATTAGGACCAGAAATTAGAGAAAGATGAAAAGTTAAGGGGTGATAAAACACCCCTTAAACTTCAGGTCAGGACTCAAGAGAGACGTTATTTGCGAACGTCGTCATAGTTTTTGTGCGCTAGTCTTAAATCTCTCCTTCTTTACAAGAACGGGGCATATAAGATGTACCACTGACTCCAAATGAGATTAAAACGCACTACATTATGAAAATAGAGCTCATTTCACTGAGATCTCACAGAATCCTCCGGGCAACGGGGAGAGAAAAAAAAAAAAAGCCTCTCTAATCTGATGCTTTGGACTCAGCCTAGATGCCGAGAAATTTGATCTGTTAGGGCCGTGATTTTTTAAAAAAAGTATTATCTAGCAATGTCCAGGGTTGACACATGGTCTCGAGAAAATACAGTTTGCAGCCAAATTGTGTATCCGGTGCAAACGACTCCAGCCCATTGACCCACTGCGCTGCAGATCCAGGGGGACGAAAACGAATCTCTAACAGTTACGAAATGAGTTGCAGTAGATGAAACCGCTTCTCGAAAGAAAAATTTTTTCGCGAAAAAAAAAAAAAAAATCTCAAAATAATTGGCAGCCACTTTCCTACAAGCGTTTTCGTTCCCTGCCCTGTGATTCAGTAACTGCTCTTGCACGTAATCATTTACAAAGGGCAACCAGTCCACAGAAAATTAAATGTTGGATACACGACTGCCGCCTTCAGAGGGAGAAGCGGGACACGGGTAGGATCTGGAGCACGACCCCACAGCCCACCCCGCAGCCCGCAGGCGGGCGCTTTCTCCCGGGCACTCGCTGCGGTCCGTGCTGGCC
>NW_009201759.1:0-1504 GCF_000690835.1 Fulmarus glacialis | reverse complement strand
GGTGTGCTCACAGCCAGTCTGGCGCAGAGCGGGTGAAGACAGAGGTTTGTATCTGTCGTGATGGTGCTTAATATTGTGTAGGAATTCGCTATCAGCAGTAAGCGTGCTCGTCGTGAACGAATTTTGTAAGGCTTAGCGTGAAAGTTCAAAAGTGGTCTCATTTGTCACTCCCGTCACATGCATCTCTTAACTTTTTAACTGAGATATATATGCCCATATATGCATTTGCAGGAACGTTTTATGTGTTCTAACAGAGATACTTTGTAGACAGCTGTACCTGTTTGTCTTGCCCCTTCTGTGTACTTCACACCCTCAGCAATTAACTGCTAGGCTTCACTTTTCTGCTAACACGGAGTTAGGTAGGACTCCCGGTCCTGTACCCGGTTCCGAGTGTGAACGGTACCTATGGACAAGACACCTAAACAACAGCTGCAAAAGTCTCTGCCAAATGTGGCACAAGACATGGAAAGATTCTTAACGTTTTGAATATGTGTGAATAAAGCTCCAAATGACGGTGTTACAGAGCTGGGGATGTTTATGGTTTTTGTAAGTGCTGCATATGTTTATTTGAACTCTTAAAGAGAACACTCAGTCGGTGTAGTCGGCTCTTTTTTTTTCCCTATTTGTAGCTTTTCTGTCAGAGTTGGAAAGTTCTTGTGAATAGATTGTCATATCCTACAATCTTTCTGTTGTGGCCTCAGCTTTGTCCATTGTAAAGAAAAAACCTGCAATGAGGGCATTGAACGTCCGGATGGACTAATAAGCCTTGGGGGGAAAAAGCTAAGAGCATTTTGTTAGTTTCGGTGGCCCTTTATTGTTTTACTTGGATGGAATCGAGTGTGTGTCATCAAGGCGTGGATTTCCCTCTTCACTGAGGTGAAATCTCGTAGTGAACTGAGAATGAAAGATTTGCCCAGGCAGCAGCAGAACACGAAGCAGGGACTGAGGAGCTTGACCAGGTTTAGAAACAGGATTCTGGTTTTCAGCCACTTTTTCAAAGTATCAGGTCTGCCTTCCCGAAGTGCCTGGGGACAGGAGGAGTCGGAAAGGAGACGCAGAAACCTGCTACAGAACCGAGAAGAATTTCTAGGGAGGCCGCGGACTCCGACCCCTTGCCGAACAGGTAATTAGTCCTCCGGAGTTGTGTAATTAGTCCTCCGGAGTTGTTGCAAGGTCTGCCACGGCCTTACGTTTTCTGCCTGAGAGACAAAATGGCTCCTTCAAGGCGGGAAACCCTGCGGAACTGGAACGTGCCCGAGGTGCCTGGGTAAGCAGTTCGCAGGGTTATTCCTAGGCCCAGACGAACAAGGCGAAGGGGGAGTTGGCGCCTCCTGGTTTCCTGTGGCACCCCCCCTTGGCGCTGTAGAACGCCTGCCTGACGGGCAGCACCTGTTTCCGGCCCAAGGAACCCAGATCCGGCCGAGACCCGAGGTGGAGACGGTTTCTGCCGGCGGCACCACGCACCCCTCCGGCGGCGGGACGGGCGGGCAGCAGGGGCGGCACC